>NW_007579445.1:0-12964 GCF_000690725.1 Stegastes partitus
TATTTAAACAGGAGGCATCTGTCGGGGACTATTTTCAGTGGCGTAGTGATACACATTTGGTGCACTAGTTAGCATTTGCCACAGAATTAGAATAATTTAGCCTTAAAATAAAACTTATTTTAATCATTAGTTTTTTTTTGAGGCTCAGTAATTTCCTAAAACAGCTTGGAAATGTTTCTTCCAAACATTGTTCAAACTAAAGGAAACAGCGCATTTGTAGGGAACTATTTTCAGTGGCGTAGTGATACACAGTTAGCATTTGATGCTCCAGTTAGCATTTACAGAATCAGATAATTTTAACTTTTGCTTAAGATCATCAATTCTGGTCTAAGGCCCAGTACTAAAAAATAAATGAATAAAAAGGTGAAGCATTGTTGATGTCATGGACTTGTATTACTCGAAATAGTGCATTTGCTAGGGACTATTTTCAGCGGCGTAGTGATACACATTTTATGCTACAGTTAGCATTTATAGCAATAGGTTGATTTGTAATATTATGACTTTCTTTAAAATTATTAATTGGGGTTTTGAGGCTCCGTAATCTCCTGCGTGCTGCTGTTGTTGTTAGGGACTATTTTTTAGCAGCGTAGTGATACACATTAGCCTCTGTTTAGCATCTATCACAGTAGCTTTACACGTTTATCTTAAAAAAAAAAGAAAAAAAAGAAAAGAACAAAAGTACTGATTAAGTATTTTGTTCTGTTATTGTTCTGACGCCGACTGCACGAACAACTCTTTTGTGTTTTGCTGATGAAAAATAAATCCAGAGGTTAATATTTACAGTCGTGTTAAAAACGTAAATAATTCTGTTTGTTTGTGTAATCGAGTCTTTTTTGTTGTTGATCTTCTGCGTGCTTTTGTTTACCGTTAAATGATTCACCGAAATTTAAATTCAGGTTCACGTTTTCATCTTTAAACGCTGTCCTTTGATCTCGTCTGAATATTTAAAAAGCTCACGCCGCGTTTAAAAAAAAACGATCAATTACTTCCACTGCTGAATCATGCACACATTATTTATACATGGTAAAAGGTAAAAAAAAAAGGGAGCGCAGGCCCCTGAGAGTTAAAGTTTAATTAGCTTTAAATGATTCATTTAGAGTTCAGGCTCAGTAATCTCCTGGTTTTTAGGGACTATTTTCTGCTGCGGATGAACACATGTTGGGTTTTCTGGTGAATATTTGTATTTACAGGAGATAAGACGCGTTTTAATCTGTTGTTTTTAGTAATTTCCAATATTAATATCATACTAAAGGTTAAATAATGTGAGAATCAGCTTCAAATCAGGAAATAAATCCAGAAGTTTTGGTTTTTTAAAATAAATACGAGGCACAACATTTCAATTAATGACACACTCATGAGCAGCATCAGTGTGCTTTCGGTTCATTACACCTGTTTTGCAGCAGGTATGTTTAAGAAGTGTGTATCTGTGTGCGATTGTGTGCGATCGCCCACCGCGCCGGGTGCGTTCGACCTCGCTAACAAGCCTCACATAGACACAAACGCACAACCGGAGCTACACACCGGGCGTTAGATGTTTGTTTGTGGTCCGTTAATTAGCCTCGGACACGAGCAGGAGGCAACGCAACGCAAACACAACACGCACACACACACACACACACACACACACGCTCAGAGCTAAATATAACCGCATTCCTCTCACACATGATTATTGATTAAAGCCGGCCGTCCTTCGGCGCCGAGGCTGCAGGTCGGCGCCTAACGAAGCGTCTGAAGGAAGGATTTCTTCCTCTTTAGGTTTTCAGGACGGCGCTTCACCAATGTTGCCGCGGTTTCGACAAATATCCTAAAACACGCTGAGATACGGTTTACAGCCTCTGCACAATTTGTTCCCCCGCAAAAGGTTGTTGTTTTCCGTCAGGCCGATGTCTCGACAACTGCTCGGTGGATTGTGGACGAACCTGATGTGGTTCTAACACGACTTCTTAAGATGCTGCACGTTAATCCTGTGAGCTGAAAAGTGCGACACACAGATATACACATATGATTAGTTGTCAGAAACGTAAAAGCACAAAGAATCGTTGGATTTTCAGCTTTTGTCCTTGAACTAATCGTATGTGTTCTGGTTCCATCCAGAAAATGACCCAAATCCAACCTCGAAATCACAAAAGTTCACCTGAATCACTGGACTTTCTATGGTTTCGTCGGACCAGATACGAAACAAGTAGCAGCACAACGTCTATAATGTGATTTATATCCCAAATAGAAGCTGTTGTTTCTGACTAAAATCGACTGATTATTCGGCACATGTTACCCGTCCATCCGGCCCGACCTCCTCCCCGGCTTTTAATTGTCAACATTCAGGAAAATGACCGGAACCAAAGGCAGTTATTGGTGGTGATGCAACAGAAGAACCATCTAAAAACGGTTCCTTTAGACTATAAATGATGCTCCAGAGAATGTTGGAAAGAACAAGTTCAATAGGAACCATTTTCAGATCAGTTTTTCGTGGACCCACCTGGTTCTGTTTGGACAACACAACAGAAAACCAGTCAGTGTCTATGAAGAACCAAGACTAGCATCGATCATTAGCGCTCAGCTGATTTCTATCTCAGAAAAACAAAGTGACGCCATTGAAGAGTCATTTTGTCCCACAAACAACCTGTTAGCAAGAAGTTCTAACAAAAAAACCCAAAATGTGTCACAAATAAACAACAAAAACCGGTTCCGACACAAAGAACTTTAGCAACTATAGGTTCTGTAGTACTTTCTAGTGGATCCACCTGGTTCTAGTTTAATAACAAGATAGAAAACAGGTCCAGATTCGATCCACAACTAAGTCCTGCATCGTTCATGAGCAACAACCTAAAGGTGCCACAAAGAAACAACAAAACCCGGTTCCTTTAGGCGCCCCAATAACTTCAGCAAAAATAGGTTCTTTAAGGATTTTCCAGAGAGTTCTGTGCAGACCCATCTGGCTCTAGTTTGACTACTGGACTTCACAATGAGAAAAAATTTTTAAGCAAAAAATTCCAAGGTAAGGGTTTGTAGGATTTCTGGGTTCTTTCCATTAGAACACATTTATTATTTTGGGTTCTTGGTCAGACAGAATGACGAGTTACAAGAAACTCTGGTGAACATTTTCTGATGTTTTATAGAACAGTTTATTCATCAATAAAAAAAAATAATCATCAGCTTTAATTTAAAGCTGCCACCAAACCAAAATGTACAATCTTTGAAGCTTTGAAGAACCAGAGATGATCCTGTAGAACCATTTTTCCTCTAAATAGAACCGCACTTCAATAAAAACAACATACGATGTTGAAGGAGACTTAAAGCTTGAGATTAAAACCATAAAGTCGACAGGAAACTGTTTGTTTAAGCAGCAAATCAAGTGAGAAGTCGGTTCATTTTCTCATAGACTTCTAGAGAGTCGCCCCCTGCTGGCTGCTAGAAAGAACACAGGCTTCATTCTTCCAACATGGAGGCTTTGTTCATCTTTAATATGCAATCTGCAGATTCTAATAAAGTGTTCAGAGGTGGAAGATCAGAAGGTATCAGGAATCCTTTCTAAGATGTAGAAACAAGCTCAGGTCTCACATTTAAAACCATCTCCAGATCTCCACACTGCTGCTGTAAAGGTGTAGCTTCAGTCTTCAGACGCCATTAAAAACCTTCTCACATCTTCGGGCTTTCAATATTTCACTGACGGATTCGCCGTGACTCGAATGTTTACCAAACAAGTTTCTGGACTTTTTCTGACTTTCAGCAGACGTCCAGCATCACAACGGGAGGCGACGGGAAGGTGGAAGGTCGGGAGGCGACGGAGGAAAGAAAGCTGTGCGACTCCGGACCGAAGTGACGGACAAGGAGAGGCAAGCGTGAGTCAAATCTAAATTAAAAAGAGAGACCAGGCGCAGGAACAATAAAGAGAGGGAAGGAGCGGGACAGGTAGAGCGAGGGGGAACAATGAGATGATTTATGGCTCCGTGTATTGTAATGAACTCTATGCAAACATGGACTGCAGTAATAAATTATCCACTTTGAACCAAAACACTGCAGAGAGAAACACACAGCCTCAAACACACACCTGGGCTGCTGTCCTTGTGAGGACCGAGCGGCGGCTTTCCCATAAGCAGAAGTGACACGGCGTGATAAAGTGGGGACTCGTTTTAACAGCCGAACCTCTTTCTGTTACTTTCAGAAGAAAACATTTTACGTCTCCGAATGTCTTAATAACAAGTGAATTCCTAATGTTTAGAGGAAAGTCCCAGAAGGACTCCGAGTCCTGCTGCAGACGGCAGGCTGTCGGAAACATTTGAAGGTAAAAACAGTCCAAAGAACGTTCAAAACTAAGCGGAAAACCACCTGAAAAGTGGCCCACAACAAAGGCTAAAACCAGCTTAAATTGATCTAAAACCAAGTCTTACACCAGCCCAAAGTCGATCGAAATGCAAGCCTTAAAACTTCTCCAAACAACATCCAAAGAAAGAGCCAGAAACTTAAATGGATCTAAAAACTACTCCCAAAATGGAGAACCAGAGCCAAATGTAAAACTAGTCGAAAACTAGTCCACAACTAAAACCAGTCTAAATCAGAGTCCAAAGCTTGTTTAAAACTAGTCTGAAACTACCAGAACTAATTACAACACTAGTTCCAAAACTACTCAAGTTAATGTTTGAAACCAGTCCAAGCCTGATTTAAAAACATCCTCAACATCAGTCTAAAACTATTGCAAAACAAGAAAACTAGAACTAAGTATAAAATCAAAGTTGAAAACTAGATCAAAACAAGTTCTAAATCTAATCCAGATCCGAGGTAAAAAAAAAAAAAAAACAAGCCTAAAACTACTCAAACACAACACCTAGCACCAGTTCAAAGCCATGTCTAAACCCATCCAAATTCAACTCCAAAACAAGGTCTAAAACCAGTGTAGACTCTATTGAGAACCAAGTATAAACCTAGTCCAGGATCACGTCTAAAACTGGTTCAAATTTTAGTCAGAAACTTGCTTAAAAACAGTTATAAATCTGCTCCACTACAGGAGAACCAGAACCAATAATATAACCAGTCCAAAACCAGTCCAAAACGAAACCTAGAAACAGTCCAAAATCTTCCCAAACCCAAGTACAAAACCAGTCCTAACCAAACTCATAAATGTCTAAAGCTAGTCCAAACCAAAGTCTTAAACCAGTCCAAATGTCAGTCCAAAATTTGCTTAAACCTATCAGTCCACGAACACTCTAAAACAAGAGATTCAGAACCAAGTGTAAAACCGGTCCTACAACTACTCAAAACAATCTTCAAAACAGTCCAAAACTATGTCCACAAGCGGTCAAGGTTTGCTCCTGAAATGTGCTCAAAATCAGTCCAGGACTAGTCCAGAACCAAGCCTCAAGTCAATCAGAAAAATAATCCAAAAATACTCAAAAACAACGTCTACACTAGTCCCAAACAAAGTCTAAAGCCGGTTTAAAATCTAATCAGAATCGAGAATAAAACCAGTCAAAAACCAGCCAGAAACTAAGTCTACACCGGTCCAACCACATGTCCAAAACTGGTCTAGAATAAAGTCTGAAACTGGTCCAAACTCTATCCAGAACCACTGCAGAACTGTCTAAAGTCAGTCCAAACCCAAGTCCAAAACGTCCTTAGATCCAGTCCATGAACAGTCCAGAACAAAGACATTAAACGGTAAAATAGCCCTGAGATGTAAGTTCTGCTGCGTATCAAAGGCTTGTTAGGACGAGCTCGGACAGAACCATGGCGGCCGGATTGATGTTTCTGTTACAGGAAAGAGAACAAAAAGGTTCCAAAGCAGCTAAAGAACCGAGAATAAAGGAGCTCGAAGTGGAACAGAACTGCAGTGAAAACACTGATGGTCCAGACACACAGGAGAGACTCTGCTTATCGCCGCTTTATCTCCCGTCCCAGAGATAAAAACAAAAGCGAGCGTTCACACCAAACCTGTTTGATCCGCTTAAAACAAACTCTGCTGCATTTCTCTCTCCACTTTGGTTCGTTTATGCGGCTGTGAAATTGAACTTTATTGGTCTCGTCTCGCCAGAAAATGAAGGTCTCAGTCTGAAGTGAAGCGAACTCGGAGCCGAGCCGCCTAAACGCAGCATTTATCATAATGAATGTGTGATTTTAGCTTTATTTCAAAGTTAAACCACAATTTAATGCATTTTCTGGAGACCCAGCCGTCTCTCTCTTTGTCTGGTTCGGTTTTTCTTTACCTGTGACTGTTGCTCTAAACGTGTTTGTGTATTGCTGTCATGTCTGTCTCTATAACAAGCAGAGTTTCGGTGCAATTTTTTACGCTCTAAAGATATTTACATTCTTATCCATCAGCCGGTTCCACCGGGGACGAATCTGATTGTCCAGGTTTCATTGTGCAGCACAGTAATGAGCTCCAACACGCAGCCAGAGCCATAAACAAACGTCTTCAGTCACAAGGAAAAGAAAAAGTGCTGCAGCAGATGGTCAGAACTCTACAGAGGCCTGATCTCAGCATCATGTGGACAATCTGGACCACATGAAGAGACCAAAACACCACATCGGCAGTCTGAGTTGATGCTCAAAACCAGCTGAATACTAAGCTCAAAACAAGTTTTAGACAAGGTCTAAACTAAGTGTATAACCAGTCCAAAACCTAACTTTAAAGGCGGTCTAAACCCAAGTCCAGGACTAGTTCAAAAACAAAGCTGAGACCAGCATTAAACTAGTCCAAAACCACATCTAACATCAGTCCAAACCCATGTCTGAAACCAGCTACAACCAGATCAAAACAACGTGTAAAACCAAACCAAAACGAGTCCCACACCAGATCTAAAACCAGTTCAGAACCATGTCTGAAATCCATCAAAAGCCAAGTCAGAAACTTGCTCAAAAACACATAAAAGAAAACCCTAAAACTAGATCAGAACCAATTCTAAAACCTGTTTAAATCCAATTCCAAAGCTAGTTTCAAACCAGTCCAAACCCAAGTCTGAAAGTTGCCTTAAAACTCATCCAAAACCAGATCTAAACCCATTTTCAACCCAATTCCAAAAGAAGTTTAAAATTAATCCAAAATTAATCTAAAACAATGTCCAAAACCAGATCTAAACCCAGTTCAAACCCAATTTCAAAACTAGTCCAAAACCAGATCTAAACCCATTTTAAGCTAGTTTAAAACCAGTCCAAAACCAGTCCTAAACAAAGTCTAAAGCCAGTTCAAACCCAGTTCCAAAGCTGGTTTAAAACCCACGTCTAACACAAGCTTAAAAACAGATGACAGCAAAGTCTAAACCCAGATCAAAGCCACTTCAAAACCAGTCCAAACCTAAATCTGAAATTAGCCCAAACCAAAGATCAAAGCAAAGTCTAAAACCACTCCAGAGCCAGCTCCAAACAAAGTCTGACACCAGTCCAAACCCATGTCTAAACCCAGTCCCAAAGCTAGTCTGAAACCAGCCCAGAACTCTCCGAGGACAAACTCTGACTGCTGACGAGGAAGCACTTCCAGCCCGGCCTCCCTGTTGTACAGTATGAATGCACCGACATGACAGCTGGGAAGAATAAGGGTGACATTTTAGAGTTGGAGACACAAACTGTCTCCTGTAGGCCGTAAAAGCGATGATTGATGGCGCCGTCCTGCTTCCAGACGTCACCTGGAAGCTCCGCGGCTCCGTCAGTCACCGAGCCGCCGACTCTCCGGCTGGAAGCAGCTTTCTGCTCCGCTCGCTGTGGGTTCAGGTGAAAGTAAAGGCAACGCTGCACATCCGCTGGGACTCTTAACAAGTACAGTAACACAAATGTGTGTAAGAGTGTGCTGAAGCGCTGTCAGGTTGCCAGAATCCACACTGAGCTACTTCCTCCTGCATATGGCTGAATTAATGAGAGAGAGAGAGGGAGAGGGAGAGGGGAGATCAACAGATGAAGAGAGTAAATCTGTTTTCCTGAATCTCGTCCCAGTGTTTTCCTTTGTCTGTTTTAATTAACAGACAGCTGATAGGAATAAACCGAGAGCATCTTCTGGCAAACCTCAATGTGTGCGTGGAGGGAAAAAAAAAAATGCTTTAACCGTTTGTGGTTCGGTTCACGAGACGTTCACAGACCGAAACCAAGCGGGAAAACAAAAATCAGTTCCAAACCGAGAGTAAATCCAACACGAGTCCAGAACCAAGTGTAAAACTGATCCGGAATCTAGAGAAAGTCAAATGGAATCATGACATCAGTCCCAAATTGATCCAAAATAAAGTCGAAAGTCGAAAAATCCATCAAAAACCAAGTAGAAAACTAACATCAGTCCAAAACTGATTCAAAACAAGTGTAAAATGGATCCAAAATGTAAAGACAACCAAGTGGAAAATAAATGCTTGTTCAAAACCAAGTGTAAAAATCCAACCAGAGTCCAGACCCAATAGCAAAACTAATCTGGAATCTAAAGAAAACCAAGTGGAAACAAAAGATCAGTCACAAATTTATCCAAAATAAAGTCTTACACCTGTCGAAAAATCCATCGAAAACCAAATGGAAAACTAACAAGAGTCCAAAATCTATTAAAAATCCAAGTGGAAAACCAACACTAATCCAAAACCAAGTGGAAAACAGAGCCAACATGTATTAAAGACCAAGCAGGAAACCAAATTAGTTAAACATAAAGTCTGAAACAAGTCCAATATCTATAACAACAAGTGTAAAACCAGTGAGAAAAATCAAAACTCACCCAAATCCAAGTGGAAAAACAAAAGTAGCTGCAAACAAAGTCAAAATCTATCAATAAACAAGTCTAAAACCAGCAAGAATGGTTCTAAACCAAGTGTAAAACCAGATTGAACCAGTTTTTGGCTGTTTTTACACTTGGTTTTAAACTGGTTTTAGACTAAATGTCAAAGCAATCCAAAACTAGTCTAAAACAAAATATAAAACCGGTCTGAACTCTACTGATAACAGTCTATAATCAGTCCAACATCAGTTAAAAATCTGTTTCAACACCTGTTCAAATCTTGTTCAAAACCAAGTGTAAAACAAAAACTGTCCAAAATCTACCCAAATTAGAGCAACACCAGGTGTAAAACCAGTCCAAAACCAAATCTAAAGCCAGTCCAAAAAGAAACCAAAACAACATTTTAAAACGGTCCAAAACCAAGCCGAAGGCCCGTTCAGAACCAATCAAAAAGTAGTTCAAACCAAGTCTGAAATAAGCTAAAAAACAGTCCAAAATATGGTCCAGAAGCAATTAAAATGTGTTCAAACCAAGTCTAAAACCAAGACAAGATCAAATCCAGACCAAGTTTAAAGCCAGTCTTAAACCATAAACCCATACTAAAGAATCACTTCAGCTCTATGCAGTCTCCTCAGAATCAGCTGCTCTTTCATGTACAGTAACTCGAGTATATTTAATTAAAGTTAAAATACCTTCATACTGTAAATATTTCACAATACATTCATACTCCAGCTCTGCTTAAACTCTGCATGACTTCATTAAATACACTAAAGTTATTGTAGAAAAATAATCAGCTGATTCTGAGGAGGTCAGGAAGAAGGAACTGGTGGAGTTTTCATCTCTTTATCAGTAAGACACAGTGAGATGCTGTGTTTTCCAAGCAGACTGTATATATTGTGTAGAAGTGGACGTTTAAGAAAACAACCCCATGTGATCGCCGACATCGACGGATAATTGTGTGAAAATCTATGCAAATGGATTTTAATGAAACGTGGTCATGCTTCGGCAAACCGTGCAGCAGTGGCTTAACGTGAGGCCTGTGAAGATTATCCTCAAAACTTAATCCCTCGCTTTATTAATCCGTCTGCACAGATTTTTACATAAATATTGTTTTCTGAAACTCGACCCCCGGGGCGCTCCGTAAATATCCGCCTCTCGACATGCACGCCGAGACATCGAGACGCGCTCCGGGGGAAGTGAAATTAGAAATCGGGGGGGGGGAAAGAAAATTAGCTCTGAATAAATGATGTTTGTTGTGGCGAGGATGCGATTCGGAGGCAGCGCCTAGTGGTCACGAATGGTACTGCGGTTATGTAACGGCCACATGTTGTCCAGCTGTTCACCGACTCAAACGGCGCTTCAGCTTCCATCAACTGCTTGATGTCCAGATTAATGAGCATGTGCAGTCCGATGGAAGACCAGAACACAAAACCAGAGTTTAAAATCTTCAAATCATCTCATCGTGTCTGATGGATGTGGACGTGAAGCACATGGCTGCAGCAGAAGAAGGTAAATCTGACAGATGGTTCAAGGAACCGCACGCAAACTCTTTTATTCCAACTCAGGAGGGCGATGAAGCGACTCTTAAGCTGCTCATAATTCAGATTTAAGTCCTGAAATGAATGATTAACTTGATATTTTAGCATCTATAGCGGTTTCGGTCCACGCACTGCTTCGCTCTAGACATAAATATTTCAAGAAATGTAAAATATATGGCCGTTAAATGCTCCACATACATTTTATTGTTGTATCTCTCAGCAGATCTTAACCATCTGTGCTTTCTAAAACACGTCCTTGTAAATTCCTCTCCATGTTCTCGGTACATATGGGTAGACGTGAGCGCTGAAAGAGCGTATTCTGTAAATGGGTCGATCGCAGCACTCGGTAAAGACACAGCGAACGAAGAAATGCACTGAGAACACGTTATAATGAAACCATTGAATCCTCTGAATCCTTGACTGAGTGCGTTTCTTCTTTCACTCTGGAACGAAATTTGTGGTTTCAGCCTTGAAACCGTCTGAATGGACCGAATAACAATCTGATACAACTGAGCTGCATTCACAGGTACGTTTTAGAGGACATTCTCCAGTGGATTCTGTTTCTATGTGACACAACACAAATGCATTTCCAGTCTATTAAATTTATTGATTTGCTGTCGTTCCTTTTCAGTCAACAGATAATGTATTAAATACGGTGCAATATATGAGAAAGTGACCTCGAAAATAAAGGAGAAGCTTCGAATACTTTAACCCAAGCTGTGATATTTTCTGAAACCAAAGCAAACTGTGAGTTAAAATGCAACTTAAGTCAGTTTTAGGTCATTAATGTATACATTTGTGCATATTGCCACTTGAAATGTCATCAAAAAATGCAGCATAAATATCCGTCACTATGCCGACGACACAGCTGTTCATTGACAAAAAAAAAAAAAAATTATTGTGGTCATTTTAGTCTCTCCTGTAAACTTGGATTTAAGTCCAAAAAAAAAAAAAAAAAAAAAAAATGCCAGTAGGGTTAAAAGACAAACAAACAAAAGGGTTCATCTGAGTTTTACCTTTGGTCCATTAACTACTCATTTGCTACTGGTTGCTTGGTTGGAAAACGTTACCAAATCTAAGCTTAAAATAGTGAAATATTTACTCAAACCAAACCAAACAGAGAGTGAAAACAAAACTCAAGTCAATTTTATGTCCAGAACTTTGACATTTTTTTACATGCTGCTACTTGGAAACATGATCAAGAACAAGAAATATAAATCTGTCGCTATGCCGATGACACACAACTGTTTATTGATAAAAACACCAGCAAAAAATCTGAGTTTTATCAGAGTCAGAATCTAAAATGTTGGACTGAATTGCTGATAAAATGTTGGAAATGGTTTATGTATAAAAATAAAACAACTTCATGTTTCCATCTTCAAGATTATGTCCATATTATCGCAAAAAGGAAAGGTCTACAATTCAACAAAAATAAACAATTTGGATTAACAAGATTCTGTCAAAAACAAAAAATTCTACACTCCTTTTCACAACCAGGAAGCCATTAATGACTCAGCTGACATTAACAGTCACTTTAGAAAAATTCAGGAACTTTTCAGCTGACCTGCAGATTCCACAGAGCAGAGAGGAAACAAGCTACAGAAACTAATAAAAACTGCAAATAGTTAAATATGTACATGTAGTATGTGGAGCCAGGTACTGGTAGAACCTGTGGACACTTGGAAAAATGCTTTTGTTGTCGATAAAGTAAAGACATAATAAAAGAAATGCAACTTTCACATGTTGATCATCTCCAAACAGCCGTTTCGGTGTTTTACTCGTCAACAGTTCTGCTGCTGGATCACCAGTCGATATAGTTTCTGATGAATATCTGCAGCTTTTGTCATTTCAGGAGGAAAAAAAAAAGTTTAAATTGATTTAATGTGCTGTAAATAGGAGCTTTTATGCCTGTTTAGAATTAATTTAGACTGAAGAGGCTGCAGGTCGAGTCACTCTGAGCTCAGAATAATGTTCAACACAAACACCTAAACGGAGTTTAGTTTAGTTTAAAGGACACATTTAAGCCTATATCACTAAAACGTCCTCCAAACAGGCAATAAATCCATCAATAAATCACTATTCTCTTTATTATTACAGACGTTTCTGCATTAAATTGAATCTATTCTGCGCCGATCTCGGGCGGTGAATGAAAAACGTCGTCGACACAAACAGACACACAACCTGCACGGCCGAAGCTTTTTCTTTTTTCTTCTCTAAACAGGATTTGGAATAAAAGTCTGCTTCTGTTTTCCAGTTAAACTCTTTACAAGCGAACTGGCTGATTATTGAAAGCTTCAAACGGCTTCCTCGGCTGCTTTGTGAGTGCGTTTGTGTGCCGGAGATAAATGGCTTCAGGATGAAACGGAGTGCAAAGCTGCAGACAGAACAGCACTTCATCACGCTTCCTCTCCGCCGCGCCTCCAAACCAACAAGGGAAGACGCAGCGAAAAAACAGAAGAAACCAACAACCAACACAAACGCTGGTTTCTGATGCATCTTAATAACGTCCAGAGCTTCTGGGTTTTTTTTCTCTGCTCCACACCAGCGCTAGCCTGGAGGCAGCGCTCGGAAGGACGTCGGCTCCAAGTCGCTTCCTGGAGGAAATTAAATGGAAGCGACTCGTCCTGATTCGGCCGAAGGCGTCGAGATATTTACACCAGAGCTGCCGGTTCTCATCTCAAACAGCTCGCAGAGAAACTAGACGCAGACAGGAGCTGCATCCAGAGGGTTTAGATGTTCAGATGTTTATTTAAGG
>NW_007579445.1:15901-23833 GCF_000690725.1 Stegastes partitus
CAGGAGCAAAGAAACGGTGAGAAGCTGCTGCTCGGAGATCAGAAGGTCTGAGTCGAGAAATCCTCACGACCACAAAACAGACGGTTCAGGTGTTTAAAGCTTTGACTTTGCAGCAGATCAGAGCGTCTGGTGTCTGATTCTGTCGTTCTCGTGTCTCAGAAACGTCTCAATCTGCATTTCAGACGCTCACGTGTTTGTTTCCAGATGTGCGCCGTCACAGTGAAGTGTGAAGCACTCAGGCCGAGCAGCTGCCGGCGCCTCTTCCCATCACTGCCATGTGAATCTGTGCTAATGTGCAGCTCGGTCGGCGGCGTTTCCATTTCATTTCTCTGCGGCAAACAAACCGGCACACGCAGCTTCTGTCGGCCCGAATCTGTGGCGCCGCCGACGACTAATGAAGGGATGTTTGACGAAGCGGCGTCCAAATGAAGACGACTCTGTTCCAGCGTCGGGAGGCTGCGAGCAGACGAGCCGAGTTTATCGCAGCGCCGCCGCCACCTGCTGCTGATTGATCACCAGCTGATAGAGATTATACATCAAACCTGCAGTTTAGCGGGTGGCAGCAGCAACTGTAGCAGCAGCTAAGAGCACGCTTTTAATTACACCTCCGACCAGTCGGCAGCCCGCTCGCTGGAAAACGTTTGGATCCAGCCAGGAGGGTTGTTTCATTCTGGATCCGGCCATGTTTCACTGAATTTAAATCGGTTTCTGTTTCTCTGTTTGACAAACGTGATGATTGCTGACGGATTCCTGGAACGTCTGACCGTCCAGCACCAACGTGAACCAGATTCCTGTGATGTGGGTTCCTCATAAAAACAACATGCGAGCTTCATTTTATAGTAACTGAATTAAAACATGGGTCTTGTTTGTTTTTGCAGCTTTTCTTTAAAGGACCCCTAAAGAACCATCAAAATGGCTCCTCAAGGCCGTACATGGTGCAAAAACAAGGTTCTTTAGGGAACCATTTTCTAGATAGTTCTTTGTGGACCGACCTGGTTCGATGTTCTTTTAATGGCAGGACTTCATTTAAGTCTTTCATCAAATGTAAGAACAGCAGATTGGTTCCTTCAGGCACCATGAACGATATATATATCTTATATCTATAAGGAACCGTCTCTTCAAATGACTATTTGGATGATTGGAATTGGTTTATATCCCAGAAATGGCGCTCTAAAGAACTTTACCAAAAAGAAATGAAATTCTAAGAACCAAGAAGGAAAACTGGTTCTTTTTGAACACGCCTGGTTCTGTTCTGATGATAGGACTTGGGGGGAAAAAACAACGAAAGTAAGAAATTGCAGCATTTTTGGGCCAATTCCTTTAGAACAAATCTAATATTTTGGGTTCTGGACTGTTGCTCAGAAGGAACAACTGTGTCGAACATTTCTCGATGTTTATGGACGTTTTATAGAACAAATGATTGATCAATAATAAATAGAATCAATAGTTGCAGCTCTAATTTGATGCTGTTACCAGCCACCCAACCAAAGAACCCAAATATGCTCAAAGAACCTTCAGCTCTTTGGGAAAAAAACGGGTAAAGTACTTGAAGAACCTTTTAAGAGGAACCATTATTCTTGAAAGGGTTGCAGGAAAGTAGGTATAGATGGACCTCGTGGAATCTACAAGAATCTACAAGCAACGTTCTTCTAAAAAAAACTGGATTCTGTGTTGTGGTTTTGCAGGTTCGGGTTCTCCTACCTGGTGGCAGATCTCGTGGACGACCACCATGGTGAGCTCCATCTGGTAGGACGACGACGACACCTCGGCGTCCAGCAGGATCTTCTGCTCCACGAAGACGCTGAGGCCCCAGTTCTCCATGGCGGCGTACGGATGTTTGGGAACCGCCAGCAGATCTGGAAACACAACAACAACAGCAACAGCAACACATTAGGGCTCGTTCCTCCATTAATAAAGCCGGTTTCATCCGGCGAGACTTAAATAAAAGGAGGCGGTCGCTGTGACAGAATGACTGCTGGCAGCTGAGCAGATCCCATTTTGGGTTAAAATTAAACTCATGAGTCATTTTAACAACCTGCCAAAGAATCCTTTTATCCCCACAACAGTTCCTCACATATAACTCTGCATATATCTGAACGAGCGGGAGGAAATGTGGAGAACAAAGGAGGACGGAATAAAAAATGGGAGCGACGTGAGGGTTCCTTTGGGTGGAGAAACTTGAAATAAGAGATACGGGAGGTGAGAGAGGGGCTTAGCGTCGGCCGGCGGGGAAGATTTATGAGAGTCGGAGGGCAGAAAAAATGTCACCTTGCTGGACGATGAGTCAAAGAAAGTGTTGCTTCTGGTGCTAGTCGGGTGTTAAAGGCGGAAGATGAGGGAAACGAAGGTGAATTTAAAGAAAAGTACAATAAAAAAAGTGGATTTAAGGAGCAGAACATCTTTCCATCTCCGTGGTTTCCATGAATGAGTTTGATGAGTGTAGCTACAGGACCGTTGTGTCGTTGGGTTTTGGTTCCACACGAGTACGTTGGCGTCTAAACACTACAGTAGACTAAAAAACAAACCACCACCTGGATGGAACCGCCAAATAAACGTGGTCCGGCTTTGTTCTATGAATCCGGCCGTCTCGCCCGTCGACCCACATTCAGCAGGTTTGTTTCTTTTTCTCACAATGAAATTTGAGGCCGTTTGAACGACAACATCTGAGGAACCTTTAAAGATTAAAACCTGAAATTTAAACTCTTATTTCTCATCGTGTTGTCGATTCAGAATCTGTAATATCAGACAAGTGGATCAAAAAACCTCCGATTGTGGTTCAGCTGAAATATGGTTTTAAAAAAAAGGAATTTAACACAAAAGGTTCCATCTTTGAGCTCAAATTCACAAAAACACTGATAAAGCAGAAATGAACTGGTGATGTTTTCTGATCCACATGTAGCTGCATGTCCGACTAATACGAAGCTAAACATACAGATGATGTCTGAAAACCATTTTTTTGGGTCAGGCGATATTTTTGTTTTCGTGGTGAAACTCGTCACATCTGCTCGATGAAACCCGAATTTTTTGTTTTTCATTTTTGTGAGCACAAACAGGTCACTTCTGGTTCTGTTCCTACACAAAGAAACTCCATTTTTAATGACAATATGAGAAAAAAATTTTTCTACTGCAATCAATCATAGATGGACTTGTTGCCATGGTAACCCAGAGGAGAACCTTCAAACATCTAATGAAAGGATCTTATTTTAACCCACAGTGTGACATTTTTCCAACTCCTAACCTGATAACGTTGGCGTCTGGACTCAACCGAGCTTCTAACATGTAAAAAATGTCTGAAGAACCATTGAAGTTTAACCAAAACATGTCATTTTTGGTACCGAAACCAAACCAGGAAGCAAATTATAACTGAAACTAAACAACAAGTCTTTTCTGGGTTTATGAAAACATCCTATTTCAACCCAAAATGTGACATTTTTCCAACTCCTAACCAACTAGTGTTGGTGTCTGAACTCAACCGAGCATCTAACATGTAAAAAATGTCTAAAAAAACGTGAAATTTTAACCAAATCACATCATTTCTGTTGCCAAAACCAAACCAGGAAGCAAATTAAAACTGAAACTAAACAATGAGAGTCTTCTGGGTTTCTGAAAACATCCATTTCTTCTGCTGTTTAACTAATCTTTTGGTGAAATGAGCATTTAAAGATCGGCGGAGCTTTGGGACTTCCCAGAATAAGAGATTTTCAGAAGCAGCGTCCTCATTACTGAAACGTTAAATATGGAAATCCAACATTCGTGCATCTCGTCTGTCAGAGTTTCTGTATTTCCAGCTCTGCGACGGCGGCGGCGGATTCTCCTCCTGCTTCATTCCTGATGCAAAGACGTCCAGGAGACTCTGCAGGTCAATCGTCTGCAGGTCGACTCTGAAAGCCGGCGTTTCTACATGAACCTGAACGCAACACGTTCTGCAGAGGACTCGTCTGGTTTTCTCTCCTCCAGGTTCCTGCTCGTGACCTGGAAATCAATCTGAGCTACAGTCGAAGGACGTCTCGGTTCCTAAAGTGCATCTGGAGGAGGAGGCTGCTCAGGTGAATCCTTTAACCGAGTGTCTGCAGCTTCCACGACGTAGAGAAGAGCAGCGACTGACAGAAGAGCATCTAGAATACTTATATGACACTATTTATTTGTATTTGATGCTAAGTGGCACCTTAGAACAAAACAGGGAGTTTAAAAGGCCTGTTATCTTCTAAAAATCCCAAAATTACACCATTTATCATCCAGAAACTGTAAAAACTGAAAGAATTGTTGGATTTTTTTAGTTATACGACGACTAATCATGTCTCAAACGCGGCTACACTGAAAGAATTGACAACATATACGCTTAAAATGTGATATTTTAGCAAAAATTCTTTTAAAAATCGCCAAAAATAAAGCTTTTATGCCAACTAGATTCTGCAAAAAAATAAAAATTCTGCACTTTTTGGGTCAAACAAAGAGTCTCAACTGTGACCAACACTCATGTGAGTTGTTGGAGATACATCCATCTGATGGTGGAACATCTTTCTACAGCTGATGAGCAGAGCAAACTGAAAAAAAAAGTGGTTCGTAGAGGTTGTAGAAATTGAAAAACTTAGATATCTGCCACTAGTTTTTAGCCACTATTTATTTTTCCAGTGTTGGTTTCACTACTTGGAAAAATGTTGGACAAATAAATAATCAAAGAAATTCGTCTCTTGTTTTGTCTTTTCTTTTGGTTTCTGACTTCTCTCTCCTCCTTCGTGGTGTTTCCACCGAGCTGCAGGACTTTAGATTGTAAAAAAAATACATAAAAACATGACGAGAGCAAATAAAACGCCCAGAAGCTGCTCAGAGGTCAGAGGTTCGGAGCTGAAAACACATTAGACGAGCCGGTGAGCGTTTAGCGGCTAAAGATCACTTCTCTGGGAGACGGCGGCGCCCGAACCGGAGCGAGGAACCGGTTTATAACGAATTACAGCAGGAACGGGTCTTTATTCAGAACAAAAGGTTGAGATTTAAAGTGAAGAAAAGGAGGGACAGGAAATAATGTTCCTCTCACCGACGGAACCTGATTAAAGAGTGGCGGCGGATGAAAGAGTCGAGGTGAGGAGGTGAAGACGAGCTCCTCCGACGGCAGCAGAAAGCCGCCGCTGCTGCTGCGTTCAGGCGTTCATTTACATCGAAAATCAGAAACTCTGAGCGATTCGGCTGCAGCGACCTTCATCACACGGAGACGATAATAGAAGCACCTTCTTCTTTCTTTGACTAGAAAGAAAATGTAAAAAAGCTAATAAAGAGAAAAAACTCCTTTAAAGAGGAGAAGAAATATGAAGTGACTGACGGTTTATTATCAACGATCTCAATAACTGAATGCTGTTACTTTTTTTTTTTTAATTCTACCCTCTGAACCACCCAAAAAACAGCACTTTTAAAAAAAAAACTTGCAGAAATTACACCATTTACCTGAAGAACAAACTGTGAGAGTCGAGCAAACTGATGGAGCTTCGAGTGATTTTTTTTCTTTTAAGGGATAAAAACATCCATATCTCAGCTAGAACTCATGATATTTATTCAAAATCTGTTTATTCTGCATGTTTCATTTGGAAATTAGTCAAAAATACATCGTTGGCACCTTCAAAAACTTTAAATCTACAACAATAAAAACACTTGTGGCCACAAATAACTCAGCAGCAACCAACAGTCCTGGCAAAAAACTAGATTTNTTTTCCTCGACTGAACTGCAGGAAGTGTTTCCACAGAGCAGCGATCGAAATTACTTTCTTTCACTTGTTTAAAAAAATGCCAAAAATTAAACTTTTAAAATAAGAAGATTCTGTAAAAAACGAAAAATTTTGAGCTCTTTGGTGCAACCGTGAAGCCATGAATGACTCGGCTGTGACCAACAGTCACGTGAATAAAATTCAGAGAGTTTTCAGGTTGAACTGCAGGAAGTGTTTCCACAGAAAACCAACTGGGTGTAGAGGCTGGAAACATAGAAAGAGTTAAATATCCTCAACATCTGGTGGAACCTTTTTTTTATTTATCTTGAGTCATTTTGGACCAATTTCGACTAATTTTGGACAATTTTCAAGACATTTCAGGCATTTTTTTGGTCATGTTGAGAAAGTTTCAAGTCAATTTTGGCCTTTGTTGTGTTTTTTTGGATAAATTACAAGACCTTGTCAACAAATCACTCCTTATTCTGATAAATCTTGAGTAATATTGAACATGTTTTAAGTCGCTTCGGACAAGAGCTGAGGAAAATCCAACCTCCTGGATCAATGAATAAATGCAGCACGGATCAGAACCAGAGAACAGAGGAGCACGTTGTTGGAGATACATCCAGCTGATGGTGGAACATCTTTCTACATCTGATGGTGGAACATCGTTCTACATCTGATGGTGGAACATCTTTCTACATGATGGTGGAACATCTTTGTAGAGTTTTCGTTTGGCAGAGCAGCGAGGAGACAAACAAATTAAAAAAGTACATTTTCTTTCATTTAGCTTCTTTAAAACTAAAGAGAATATACGAGTGTTCAAGTCGTACTTTTCAAAGAAACTCTCGCTCAGTTTGACCTCAAAGTTTAGCGAAACAAAAACATGCAGGTTGAACCATGAAAAGCTGTCGATGCTGCTGCAGAATCATCGGTTCATCTTGTCAAACACTCAACGTCTGAACACAAAGACGGTAAATCGGGAATCCAGAGAGTTCAGAAGGTTAATGAGCGCCTTCAGAAAGAGAACAAAATGAACACTTTCAGCTGCTTGCTTGTGTGTTCAGAGCCAGAACAGGAACGTTTCTGATGGGTTCGTGTTGGAGAAGTTGAAAACACCAGAAGCTTCCTAATCAAACTGATTGCGCCGCCCTGTGTTGTCTGTTCACACACAAACAGCTTCCGGCAGCACTTTCTGCTTCGACTCGTACGTCTTGTTGCGCCTCCTCCTCGCGGACGTCTGTCGGTCTGATCCGTCAGTCAGCTCAGCAAAATGTGACATGGGCTCGGTTTGACAGCCGCCAATCATCCCGCGATCCGACGGGCTCGGCGCCGCTGGGAGGCAGAACGCAGAGACAACACGAGTGTTTACAGGCGGTTTGATGAAGCCTCTGGTTGGAGTTTTTCGACGCTCCTGCTGGGAGGAAACACAACAGAGCTGCAGCGTTTGAGGAGAACGCCGGCTCTGATCACAGAAGAGCTGCAGCTATAGGTGAAGTTCTGCTTCACTGTGAACACCAGACTGCTGCTGCTCGCCTCAGTCGCAACACTCAGCAGCTCTGTAGCAGCTATTTCCAGCCAACAGGACGAAGCTGCCGTCTACAGTCAGGAACAAAGACAAAGACGGTGTACATCAGGACAGCGCCGAGTTTCCAAAGACTCCTATAACTCTGAAACTCCTGTGATGGAATCCTTGAAACATGTGAGTCTTTGTNTTTTGTAGAAGGTTCTTTAAAGAGTCGCCAACGGTTCCTTAAATGGTTGAACGTTTCGATACGGGGCTGTTTTATTTTGGACAAAGTTTGAGGATTTTTGGACACATTTTCGGTGGTTTTGGACGTTTTTTGAGGCACTTTACACAAACCTTGAATTATTTTAAATATATTCTGAATATTTTTGGTACAATTTTTAGTAATTTTCAACAAGTTTAGAGTCAATTCAACCAGTTTTTGACAGGAAGGGGTGTAAAATGGATAATTGGACAAGTTTAAAATCATTTTGGACATTTCTTAAATCATTTTGGTCCATTTTTGTCCATTCAGACCCAACTGGTTCTATTTTGGTAACAGAACTTGATCATCTATGAAGTATTTTTTCTTCAAACAGGCAAATGTAAGAATTTGCAGCATGTTGAGTCATTTTAGTCACGTTTTCAATCATTTTGAACCATTTTTGGTTCACTTTGCAAAGCTTTTGAGGCATTCTGGACAATTTTTTTAAATTAAACAAATTTCAGGTC
>NW_007579445.1:24076-40133 GCF_000690725.1 Stegastes partitus
CACATCGGGAAACTTTTAAAGAACTCCAACACAACAAATAAACAATTTACATCTTAATGCTTCTACAGTGAAAACGGAGCAGATGAATGAAGAACACTGCTTTGTTTTAAGAAGCTCAACCGTTGAGGATCAGCGATCTAATCAGAACCGCTGATGGTTCCCCGGTTCACTGACTTTAGTAACGATGTTCAGAACCAACAGAAATCCTAAAAAGTCTCTCTGAGTCGAGTTGAAGTGCAGAAATGAGCCAAATGTGAAGCTTTGTGCTCCACGAACAGCCTCTCAGCAGAGAGCGGCTTTGATTTGATTATTAAACAGCAGAACTCTGCAGCAGCCGTCAGTCAGTCGCTCTGCCGGTTAATCAGAGACGAACACATGTCACGACGAGGCTGCTCGGACCGCCGGGCCGCCTCCTTTCTACCCAGCATGCACCTCTCCGCCACACTGAAGGCAAACTGTTTTAGATGTTCTGAGCTTTCCTCTGTGGAAGTATTAGTTGTGAGCGCTCCGGATGAGTCCTTTCATGGGTTTTAGAGCGAATTAACGTGGAAACATTTCTGTGTAGCTCCGTGTGTGTTCGGCGAAGGCGACCAGAAAAACAATCAGGAAGAACAAACGCTAGATTTTTACCATTCTGTTTCATGTAGACAGACTCTGAAATAAAAGACATTTGTGTTGTTTCCATGAGGTGTCCGGCTTCTTCAGAAGGTTCTCTGGTTCCTCTAAGCACCAACAAAAGAACCTCTTTATTTAGTGGACGGTTCTTCACGTGACTTGGTTCGGTTTCAGGGAACAACTGACGGTCGTTTATATTTAATTATGAATTAATTTGCAGATTGTTTCCTCAGCTGATCAATCATTTGGTCTGTGAAACATAAAAAGAGTTGTTCTGCCCAGAACCCTAAATATTAAATGTGTTCTAATAGAAGGAACCCAGAAATGACTTTCTGGGTTCAACAAGTACTTCTACAGAACCAGGTGGGTCCACAGCAGTCTACCTGGAAAATGGTTCCATGAAGAACCGAGTTCTGCTAAATTTCTTGCGGACACTGTTTATGGAACCAATTGCTGATGGTTCTTTGGGGTTCTTTAAAGAAACTCTTGCCAACAGGTTGTTGTGTTCCTGTGAATAACCAGTTTCTGTTCTACTCAGGACCGTTGTTCTCTTGGCGTAGGAACCCGGTGGAATGTATGTCTGGTGTAAAACATTTTTTCAGATTTAGGAAAACATCAGAGTTTGAGTTAAAACGGAGGAACGATTAAAATAAATAGACGGAAACAGCTGCTTGTCATGTTTAACCCTGTTCAGGACTTTCATGTTTCCACATGTAGAAGGTCTTTCAGGGTCCACTGGACCCCAACAAAGAACATGTGGAAAATATCTGTTGGTGTTCATTATAGACTTTTATACTATATTAAATGCATCCTCTGATAAGTTGATGTATTTTTGGGTCCAAGTGTCTGACCAATGTCCCTCTTTTTATATTAAAAAAAAAACAAACTAATACCTGTCACCTGAACCAAATGGCCTGGAGTCCAAAAGACCCCAAAAGTCCTGATCAGGGTTAAAGGGCAACGTTTTACCAACCCGTCCATCCGCCCCGACCTCCTCCCTCGACACACTTTGTACCTGGGTTCAACTTCAAGCATTTATTACATTTCTTTTAACCCAAACATGGAATAATATTTAGATGTTCCTGAATAAAATGGCGACTTTTTTCTTTTCCAGTTGGCAAATAAGCAGTTTGGCTTCAGTGTGGTTTAGAGGCGAGTCGCCAGGAGGACGCTGATCCAATTCATCCATGTACACAAAACCAGTCTCTGAAATTTGCATTAATGTCGTCGATATTGGTCAAAGAGCTCCATAGTGTAACGGCAAAAATGTTTTAAAACCAAACAAATGAAGCAAAACGTCCAGCTGTCGTCTCGGCCTAAACCAGGATCCACGTTTGAGTCTTCAGAGGTTCCTCCTACATGTGAGCAGGGTTCCTTCAATGTCCATCATCCTGATTCTAACGGAGCGTTTTCTTCAGATAGTTTCAGTGGAACCCTCCTTCAATTCGGACCAGACGACTCAACGTGAAGCTGTTCTCGCCTGCAGACCTGAAGGCAGAAACTCTGCTCGCTGAGCTTCCTGGTTTCTGTCCCAGATTCCCAGCAGCTGATGATGAAACAAACAAAAGCAAAAAGCAGAGAATCTCGCTCGCATTAAAGTCTGATGAGGACGATGATCCTCATCTGTTCTAATTATCGCTGCGCAGCAGCAGAACGCAGAGAGAACCACGAGTCGTTCTTTAAGCTATTTATAAGGACTGTGAAGAACCCCACCGCTCAGGATCTGCACCCGGCGAGCTCCACCTGCTGAGGTCTACAGTGGGAGGCGTGGAATTTACATCGAGTGTCATCCCAACACTCCGGGATACAAAAAAACATGAAAATAATTCATTCTAAGGCGAGCGGCGGTGAGAGTTACACCCAGAACCACCATGAGGTGGGTTTACATAATCACAGAGACACTAACTTCTTCAACGTTTCCGTACAGAACTAAACAAACATCATGATTTCCATAATGCGAACAGCCGTTATGCAAATGAATATAGACTTCTGCTATTTTTACACTTAGCGCACAAGAGCGGCGCAGATCTAAAAATAAAGGAGTGGAAAACGGCCCCGGCAGCCTCGTTCAGATAAAATACATCATGTTTCCGCTCGCACCTGATCCGTCATCCAGCTGTCAGAGTGACAGAACCGAGCGTCTGACTCATCGGCTTACCGAGTAGTTTATAGAAACAGTTTGTGGGTCAGAGACACGGCGTCAACCAGCCAAACAGCCTCAACACACCACAGCCAGCGGCGCCTTTATCCCCCAAAATCGCTTCTGCTCGAGAATAAACCTTTGAAGAAAACCTCCAGGAGGCTGAGTGACAACTCAGCACGACGCTTTGCTGCTTCTAACGAGGGATGTCGCAGCCGATCCCAGATCCAATCCGACACCATAATAAACACCTCAAGTAGCTTCAAGTCCCTAAAATCAATCCAGTGTACGTGCTTGACAGCCGAGGAGAAACGCTGCATGTCTGCATCCAGTCTGTTCCTTCATGTTCTGGAGGTGGAACCTTGTTGTGAAGCTCCAGTAGGATGCTGTCTACATGTACTGTTAGAGTTTAGGATGTACTGAGCCTCCACAAGCTCCACAAGACTGAAAAAAACCTTTATTCCCTACTTGATGTCAGAAAATGTACAGTAGATCCACTGTAGTACCTGGTTGTTCCACCAGGTGGAGCCTCTTCTTGCACTGTTGGGTGCTAGCTAGTTTTAAGATGTTCTTGTAAAGTTGAGTCCTTCTGGACCATATTTCAGTAATTTTGGAGAATTTTCAAAGTGTCATAAACAAATGTTCTTATTTTAGACAGTTTTGAATAATTACAGACAAGTTTTAAGTATTTCTGCCAATTTTGAGTCACTGTGGAGAAGTTTGAAGATGTTTTGGTCGTTGTTTTTGACTTTAGCTGTAGCACCTAGTTGTTCCACCAGGTGGAGCCTCTTCCTGCACTGTGGGGGTTCAGCTAGTTTCAAGATGTTCTTGTAAAGTTTTGAGTCCTTCTGGACTCCCTCTGCAACTGGCACCATGAAAGACTTTGGTGACACTTAATGACCTCCAGACAGAGTTCATGTGTTCTGGGTACACAAGGAAAGATTCTAGCAGGTATCAAGAAGGTTTTATGGGTCATTCAAGAGGTTCTAGTGGAAAATTGACTTTTATGTGATTCTGGACAGCTAGCTATAGCGATAAACAAACAGTGAATGGAAAATGAAAAGTTTCTTGGACTCAGATTTGTTCAAACAACGAGAAGTTCAGCAGCGTGGCACGTCGACGAGGTCGAGTCTTGGACCAGGAAACTGAATAATCAGACGACCGATGTGTCACAACTTAACAGATACATTTCTGTCTGAGTCCATTACAAGTTCTACCTCCATCCAAGAGTTCTCCTTGGTTCTAAGTGACTTCTTGACGGTTATTCTGACCCCAACTCACAGGGTTCACGGTCCATCAAAGACCAAAGACTCTCAAGTCCTTAAGGTGTCACGAAACTTCCTGTGAAGGGTTCCGGGTTCATGAACATCTACAGAACATGAAGGAACAGCCTGGATGCAGAAATCCAGTTATTTAAATATAAGTTATCAAGAACAAACACTGAGTTTCTTTTAATAACTTCAGTGTCCTTGGAAAACGGTATCGGACACATATACCAAATACTAAACGTGATTTCGACGTCCCAACTGTTAGAAACAACCTGAACGTTCACGTTTGAGTCATGTGATGCCCTTTAACGACTATTTTTGTCATTTTAACATTGAAATTAATTGATTGCGCCGCTAAATTTTGCAGCTTTAAACAGAAAAGTGGATGAAGATACGACACGCTGCCGACAGCTACATGGACGCCGCTGCCCTCCAATTGGTCCAGAAAGGACTACGGACCCCGTGATTGGCCGACAGCGGCCCCCGGGAGGTTGGCGAGGCGCGATGGGAGCCGGTTACGACTGGCAGCTCCCCTAATGCACTGGGAACATATGCTGCCATGGAAACCCCGCATCCAATCCGTCGCCGGCCTCGCTCTCTGCGCCGGCTCTTGATTGGCTGACAGTTCATTATCTACACGACTGGGGCTCAGGCAGCAGAACTGATTGGCCGGCGGAGAGCGGCGGGGGGAAATGGAAACGCTCCGACTGGAGGGGAGGAGAAACACAAATGAGGCCGTTCGGTTCGAAGGCGGAAATATGCACACGAGACTCGACGCTCGACGGACGCTTAAATTAAAACGGAATTAATCGTTTTCATTTGGCGGCGGAGCGAAGCTTCAGGAGGTCCCGGGACGTGAAATATAACCCGAATTAGATCCGCTTCACACGCCGACACCGCGTCACCTGGATTCTCAACTCTTACAGCAGCAACTCTTTGAGATGGAAAACAACAACATGTAGGAGCTCATCTGGGCTGAAATTATGGCTGCTGGCTGCTTCAGACGTTGGTTTAAAAGCATCTCGGCTGGAACTCCAATCTGAGGAAACCACAGAGATGATGATGGTGTGAAAACCCATAAAAGAAAATAGCATCGAGGAAACAATAACTGGAATAAACTTCATTAACTCTTTAAAAAACCAAAGTAGGGTAGGGTTTTTGTGCTAATGTCTCATTTCACTGCAGACTCATTTTTTAAACCATATAATTACATATTTCACTATATTTAACATTAAATAATCTGTAAAAATAAAGATGTTTGGTTTGGATTTAGTTTATAGTTTAAGAGGACGCTGAGTTTATTCAACAGAAACACTAATTCTGATTCATTTCTGTTTATTTTGTCACATTTTTCTTCATGTTGGTTCATTTTTCATTACGATATAAAGTCCTGCAGCTCTACGTCTTCTGTCAGTCGGACAAAAGTTTAATTTCTTTAATTATTTTGTATTTAAATTCTAAAAACTGCATTTTTACAAGTTTTCTAGGAGCCACAGGTGTTACCAGTATTGCAAAAAACAGCTATGGCTCAACGTTAGTGCAAGAAACACACGAATAGTGACATAAATGATGATAAAAGAATATATGATTACATTTTTAGTTCATTTACTGTCTGCTCTGTGGAAACAACCGGAAAATTCACTAAAGTTTGGTCGTTGCATCAAGAAGCGCAGAATTTTTTATGTTTTACAGCATTTTCTTCGTGCAAATGGTTAATTTTTTTTGCCATTTTTTCCCCTTTGAGACACGTAGAATAAAATGATTTGGATAAAACACCAATTTAAAGTCTTCACTCTTTACATTTTTTATTATTTCTATACTTTGTAGAAACACCGCCTGCAGTTCAACCAAAAAACTGTGAATTTCACACATTCTAGCTCCTGCAAAAGATTCATTTTTAGACAAATTTTTAAACAAGACCTGCAGAATTATTGCTGAAACACGGCCTGCAGTTCAAAACTCCCAGATTTTTTCCTCCAAAACTGTTAACCACAGATGAATCATTCATGGCGAAATAGTTGCACGAAGAAGCACAGAATTAGTTGTTTTTTACAGATTTTAAATATCGCAAAAGAGTTATTTTTGGCAGAATTTTAAATGCTTTAAGAAACTACCGATGAGCAAATGTTGGGGACAGAATAAAACCACAGGGTTCAGTCTGTACGAAGGCTTCAACAGGAACGTTTGTCAGGAATCGTGATGCAGTTTGTCTGAATGCGAGGACACAGCGGGGATGTCTTCATGTTGTTTTTCTCTCAGACCTCCTGATTCTTCCTGTTTTTCCTCCCGTCTCTCTCTCCGGCTCGGCGGTCGAGCTCCACTTGTCCACCAATTATCTTTAGCTCGTTGTCATAAGAGCTGCTCCATATTCAGCCGAGTCGAGCCGAGAGCAGCGGAGGAGACGCCGTGAATGCTAAAGCAGCCGCCAGACGACCTGCAGCCGCAAATAACAAACAGCTTCAGGACGAGCTGCTGCTGCTGCTGCTGGAGGCCCAAACGCTCATCACAGCCCATCAGACGGCCGTCTGCAGAGGAATGAACAAGACGACGAGGACGGGTTCTCCTGAGGGTGGCGCTGCAGGGAGTCGTGGAAAAGGTTCAGCTTCAGGGGAGGAAGAACCGTGAAAAGCATCCCAGAGGGTTTAAATAAAGGCTTAGAAATCAGATCATCGACAGAAGCAGGTTCAGGGACGGAGGACGTCTGCATCGAGCGGTCAGTGAAGGAATCCTCAGAATCAGCCGGTTCTTTAGTTTATTTAACGAAGCAAAGTTTTACCTTCATACTGTGAATAGTTTCAGAGCTACAGGCCGTTGAAGTCGATTAGATTTTTGTTTAGTCTGAAATACCTCCGACTGCTCCAGATTTTCTCTAAACTTGTCCAACTAAAATATAAAACTGTCCAAAATACCTAAAAGTTATCCAAGAAGACTCAGAGCATTTCTGCAATGACCTGAAAAAAAAGTCCAAAATAACTCAAAGATTTCTCAGAACTTCCTCAAAACGTTTCCGAAATGAACAAAATGATCTAAAAATGACTAAAAACTTGAACTAAATTACCTAAAAACAACCTGAAATGAATCAAAGCTTGATCAGACTTGCTCTATTTTTTTAATTTGAAAAAAGAAAAGTCCAGAAAATGACTAAAACTTTGACCAAAATGACAGAAACGAGTCCAAAATGGCTGAAATTTAGTTTAAATTGACCAAAACTATTCAAAAATTGTCGACTTTAAACTTTTCCAAACCAAATAAAATGACCAAAACTCATCCAAATGCCTTGAAGCTTTTCCAAAAACAAAAATAAATGTCGAAAAGAACTCATTAATTCTAAAACACACTGAAAACGATGTTTAACACAGTTTTAATTAAATATGTTAATTGTTTCTGGTTGTTTTATTATTTTTTTCCCAACAAAACCCACAGTTAAACCAGATTCATTCAAAAACTTTGAGACGGTTAAAAATCAGAGAATTATTTCTGTTTTTATAGTTTCTGGTTCTGATAAATGGTTCCATTTTGGTGATTTTTGGTGCTTTTAAACCCAGTGATGGGTTTTTAGGTTCATGTCACGTAAACGTCTGCAAACAGGAGTAAAGGCAGAAATAAATGTTTTTTATATATAGAATTTGATGTGAGATCTTTTCTTTGACTCGATCATAACCAGCGTAAAAGTTTACTGACTTTGCTGATTTAAAAAAACAAAACGCTGCAACATGAAGCGGTCGACGTTAGAACGTCAGAGAAGCTTCTGGTCTCCATCAGAAGCTCTGAGACCAAACCTTAGCTAGCAAACAGCAAAATAAAAAATTTTAAAATCAGATTTTATCCACCTGCTGCCCAGAAGCACACAGACTGAGCTGCTCAGGTTCAACCACGACGATGCAAACGATTAAAATCACTCACGTGTAAAATAAAAATGGAGTCATGTCTATGCATTTATGAAAACTAGGTTTCTATCAGATGCAGCAGGTTCTGGAAGTTCTTCCATCCAGCATCCCAAAAGGCCCAGAAATTTAACGGAATCCTGTGACTTCCATTTCGTTTTCAGAGCTTAAAGTAGCGTCATAATGGGTTATAATGGGAGGAGGTCGGGGCAGAGGACGGGCGAGCAACACATCGGACTCTCCATGCAACAGGAAGCGAAAACGTCACAAAATGAGCTCATTTGATCAAGAAAATCTGCATTTCTTTGTTATTTCTGAGCAAAAACTGTCATTTTTTTTTGTTTGACTTTGGCTAAAAACTCCACAGAAGTTCCTCGGTGCAGGAAAAGTGTTTTAATTTGAGAGCCGTGAGGAGAAACTCTCCTCAACATTAAACTCTGCAGCAGAAAGAATCGGCTTGTTGAGCTGCAGGAAGAGATTTTATTTTAAAAACAGCGTCCTTCACAGTTTGTTCTCCACTCATCAGTTAGTTCCCGTAATGGGCTGCATCCGTTCGGTTTCTCTAACGTTAGCTCGCTCAAGCTTTTATCTCGTCTTTGACCTTTTTCGTTCGTCGTCTTTTTATCGCGTCTCTTTATGCAAAACACCAAACGGCCGCCTTGTTGTTGGAAGACGCCGTAAAATAAACGTGTTTTTCTTTCTGAGCTCAGACCGGAGGAGGACGAGCGTCAACAGATTGTTTTAGTCAGCAGCTTATCGTCACCTTAAACCGAAACTAAAAACCTAAAAGACGTCAAAGTTCTGCATTAATAAAACGTCGAAACAAGGAAATTGCAGCGTTTTTTTCTTTTACCTGCTAAATGATGCAAATGGAACAAAACTTCTTAAGGTTATTGTGAGTTTTAAAGGAACACGATGAAAGAAATTTGAATTTTAAAGTCACAGATTAAAGAGAGAAGGTCGGATTTATGAGAAAAAAAACTAAATTATTCCCTAAATTTAGCTTTGCTGGATCCACATGAAACATCTATAGTTTTACTGATTATAAAATGTCTGACTTTTTATTGAAATATAATAAAAACAAGTCAACAGTGAGAAAAAAAACAGAACAGGATCAAAATTATTGAACAAATAAATCCAGTTCAGAACCTCTGTTGGAAATCTGTCGTTTTAAGCCTAAATTGAAACAGAATAAAACCGTAAATTGAATCCACATGAAATATCGATATTTCTTCAATTATAAAATGTACGACTTTATATTTAAATACACTAAAAATGAGCCAACAGTGAGGAAAAGTGCAACACGGGCAGGAAAAAGAAAGTCGTTAGATCGACTAACCCATAAATCTCATTCAAAACCTCCATCGGAAATCTGACGTTTTAAGCCTTAAACGAAAAACAAAAAATCCACACAAACCGTCCGATTTACTTCTTTTTAAATCCTGATTGCTGTAAAAATACAAAAAAAATAAAACCATAAAGAAACAATTTACTAACAAGTTTCTAAACAAGGATCTGGTTTTAAGACTCGAACTCGACGCCGTCGGATTTTAAAGATGAATCTGAAGCTTCAGGCTGAACCAGGAGAAGTTGGATCAGTGCAGCTCTGAACATCCACAGAAATGTGTCGACGAGACTCAGAGGACAGCGAGCGTCGCCCGAGGTCAGGTGATCGGCCCGCCGCCAGCTCGGCCAATCAGAGGCTTCGATTTCCCCGCCGCGATAAAAGCTGGGAAACATCGAACCGGTGACCTTTAGACACGAGATGCAACACAAGGAGCCGATCAACAGCCGTCTGCTCTGTTAGAACGCTGTTTTCAGGAGTTTGTGGCGTCGGGCGAGTCGACAAAGTCGCCTGAACGGCAGCCGAGTGTCGAGACGTCAGAGAAACAGAGACGAGGCTGCCGGTGCCGTCAGGGTTCTGCCTTTGAACCGGCGAGGAGGGTTCTGGGAGCTCGCTTTGTGCAGCCGAACATCTTCCTGCACATCTGGGACGCGAAGCACAAAAGCATCGACACGACTTCGTCTGCAGATGTCACGAAGAAAACAACAGAGCAGGAAGGTTTCAGGTAAAAACAACAGACGACGAGTCGGATCAGAAACCAGGACGGGAGCTGATCAGCGCCGGTGACGAGAGGTTTAAGGTCGGAACCATAAACTGGGTCCAAATAAACCCATCAGTGCTTTTAAACCCAAAAACCTGCCGTCATGTATGAAAGTCATCAAAGAGACGCCATGAATGAGCCACAAGCTGCAGAAACCCAAACACACGTCGGATTGTTTTAACGTCAGGTTTGTTTTTTTTTTCCTGATTGAGCTGAAAGTCACACGTGATTAGTTCAAGGACTGTGGGACGATTAGCGGCGCCTTTAATGAAGTGTTGGGAATACGGCGGCGCTTTAGCTGCTTCTCAGCGTTCGTGTTTATCATCTTTAATCGCCGCTCGCCGTCCGGACGGCGGCGAAACGGCGCCGGTGACGGCCGGCCGGAGACAGGAAGTGGAGTTAGGAGGCCCGAGGCGGCGATCTGAGGCCGGCGTCGCCTCGGAAACGGCGATGCTCGACAGCCATTAGCGCCGGCGGACAGCTGTCACGCCGCCGCTCCTGCCCGGTTGCCGTGGAGACGCGATGGCGGATGATGATGCCGCCGCCGAGCCGACAGATGGAGGTTTATGTAACGCCTTTGTTCCGCCTCTCCCGTCGCTCCATCTGCTTTTCTTTCTCGTCTTCTCCCCGTCTGCTCGCTGCTCTTTACACTTTGTCACGTTGACCGCTCGTCTTCCTCGCCGCCATCTGCTTCCTGGTCCGCTGACCCGGACTGAGCGCGCTCCAGCAGAACCGCAGGACGGTCGGACATCTGCAGAGTTCTGGCAGCTAAAGACGTCGAAGCTCCCTGAAAAACTTCACGAACCGACGGATTAACAGCAGCTCAGAGAACCTGAGGAACCTTCAGGAGCATCTCAGGGTTCTACTGTAGAGCCACTATGGAGGAACCTGAAGCTTGTTGATGAACTCCTGCAGCAGAAGTTACTCAAAGAACCAGGAAGTGGTTCCATTATTACTATCATTAGAGGACATTTCCCCACAAACCTGTCGGCAGAAATCATCAGATTTATAAAATCTATGAAGCAGCCTCTAGAACTTGATCCACGCTGCAAAAAATCAGCATTTTTCCACTTGGTCGCATCACAGTGGAGAACATTCCCAACTTCACTGCTTTAGTCGACTTTATTTCTACGTTTTCCTCACAGGAAGCACAGAATTTGTTTTGTTTTGTTTTTTTACAGAATCTTATTTTGGGCAAATTTTACAGTTTGCTGAGTTGATTTAAGTGATTTTGACGAAACATCCAGATTTTTAGCTGAGAAAGACGCGATGAGTTCAAGGACCGTTGGATGAATCTTCCTGTTTTTACCGTTTCTCGATGCTGACTGGAGACGTTTGAACTTCGCCGGCAGGTTTTGGGTTCAAACAGACGAAGCAGCAGGAAACGGTTTTATGTGAATTTAACTGCTTTGTCGTTTTTATCACCTCATTATCGAGGTACTTTGGTCATTTTTTAAAACCATGTTATGAAAAATAAACAAAGAAATGAGGATCCAAGAGGCCGGTCCGGACCACAAAAAACCCAGAACTGAAACATTCAGAATGTTTCATTTCAAATAACAGCAAGATTTCTGTAAAGCAGTTATTTCATTTGTAAATACGTTAAACTTGTGTCGCTTTATAAAATTATTAGACTTTATAAAAACAAAACAACAAAAGAAAAGAGAATTACCATTGGCTAAAAAACAAACAAACAAACAAACAAACAAACATGTAAATAACATGTTTGTTGGTGTGTTTCAGTCACAGTGTGTCTCCAGCAGATAAAAGAAAGGCTGAAAAATAAAAGATTATCGCTGAAGGGGATCTGTATGAAACCTTCTCAGGTAATAATTTTGACATAAACACTATTTTTAATCAGTAATTTGTTATTTTTACGACGTCTGGACGCAGAACAAACAACTTTTCATCGTTTTAAATCCTCGTTTAAACATCAGACGGCTGATGAAGCCTCCTCGGTGGGAGGATTATTAGAACTTCTTCTTCTTCGCGGTTACTCACGACTTCGGCGCCACAGTTCAGAACCTCGGCGGGCCTTTTTGTACCGCGGTTCCGTTTGGTGGGTTTGCGTTGCCACGGTTACGGGGGAAGCTCCCATCAATATTAATGTCACCGCTCGTTAGCGCGGCGCCTCGGCGGAACGCGCCGGGTTTGTTTTGGCCTCGAATTAAAATAATGATGAGAGTTTTCTATTTTTCTGCCCAACCGGCGGCGGGTTGCCATGGTTACCAGGACAAAGAGATGCTGCTCGGAGGCCAGAACGACCGCGACGACCACCGGGACTCACGCCGGCCGATGAAACACGGCGGTAACCTGCTCAGCCAGTGGATTCAGTTCAGAGACGGACTCCTGGAAGCGGCGCCGCTCGTGTTCTGGTGACGTCACAAATGGACCGCTGCAAACAGAACAACGGCGCTGATGGAGCAGATTAATGAGGCCGCTTCACCGGATTACAGCCGCAAACCTACTCATTAAAGTTCCCTGGTTTGATTTAAACGCCTGCTAAAGTGAAAGTGAAACTAATCAGTGACACGTTCGTTCAGTTCATTAAATACGACGTTTGTTCTGGAATAACAGATAATAACGGCGGTTTACACGTGAAATCTGAAACTTTCCACTGAATTTGATGCTTTTGTGTTAAAATTTGTTAAATAAAACCAAAATGAACCACATATTTCAGGTTGGACGTGTTGCAAGTTGGTGTTTCTGTCGATGCAGAAGCTTTAAAACATTAAAAAACAAAATAATTCGGTTATTTAATCATTCATCACAGGTCTGTCTCGGCTGTGATGCTGCTTAACGTTAAATATTCTGCATTTCTGAAGTTCGTTTGTGTCGTTTGTAACAGGCTTGAATGACGATGAACTGAAGTGGAACTAAAGCTTTAAACCCTGGAGGCTTTAAAAACATGTTATATTGGAAAAATTGCCACAATTTGGACCATTTCTTTGAGCCAGAACCTGTAAAAAGTCTGAATTCCAACTTTCGTCAACAGTCCCTGAAGGTATCATTTGGTTCTAAATGGAAAAAAGAACCAAATCTGAGCTTTAAATTTGAGATATTTCATCAAAATGACTTCATTCTACGAGTCTTATTCCAGAATGAATCCAAAACAACCCGTTTACAGCTAATAAACTAAGAATAAATGTGATTTTATAAGCGGAGAACATTATTTAAACACAAAAAAACCTGAAAACAAGACTCACAGTTGATTTTCTGGATTAATCAGTTCCTTGTTTGGTCTGAAAAAATGTCAGAAAATAGAGAAAAAAGTTGATTAAATGTTCTGTTTTGTTCAAATATAATCAGTTTTCTGTCACAGAGGAGGAAAGAAACCAGAAAATTCACATTTCAGAAGCTAAAAATGAATGAATCTGGATTTAAAACGACCTCATTGGTTGTCAGATTAGTTTAAAAACAGTCTCGTTTAGCGGCTCCATAATTAACCGTCAGCGCTTTAAACGCCGTCCGGGTCCATTTAAGCGTCTTAAGGTGCAGAGACTCGGCGCTGTCGCCTCGGCTGGACGTCCAGAGGACCAGCGCCGCTGTCATCCGGTGACTCGGGGACTCGGGTCGGTCCGAGCCGCCCGCAGGCTGATCAGGCTCATTAACAGGATGTCTGAGAGCAGCTCGAGTGCTGTCCGGAGCCCGGCGAGTGGCTCCGGGCGGAACCAGGTCCGTCTGTGATTAACGGAGGCCGACGGGCGGCGCCGTCCGTCTTCATGAAGCAGGATATTTAAAGCAGAGAGTCGTAAAGGTTCAGCGCCGCCGGTCCAAAACAAACAGGACGGAGGTTAAAGTGGATCCATAAAGCAGCAGCAGCCGTAAACCAGAACAAAGACGCGTTTAGAAATAAACCCGTTACAGGAGCAGGAGGAGGTCCACCGGGTCCGGCTGCTAGACGGCATCAGATCACAACAGAACCACCACAACGATGAAACGATCCCAGAAAACACGATCCAGACGGAGCGTCCAGTTTAAGAGAAGCAACGACTGTAAAATTCAAATCCATTTTCTGACTGAAAAGCTTCTGTTATTTTACATTTTCCTGTTTTTTTAATTTAATTTCTTTGTAATTGCAAAAAAGGTGCCTGAAGTTACACGAAAACACTAAAACTGGTTCTGAAATTGTCTCCTAATTACAGAATATTTGTTAAAAAAAAAATCATTAATTAATCTAAAATGTCTTAAAACTTCTCAAAACTGACTCAAAATTTGGTCAAAATGACTCAAATCTCGTCCAAAATTCCTTAAAAATGGCACAAAATGAGTTGAAAGTCTTGAAAACGCCACCTGGTGGAACAAACAGGTACTACAGCCGATCTACAAAATTGACATCCACGCCCTTTGTCTTCTGTTTATTTCGTTAAATCCATAATTAATTGCAGCTGCTGTTTATCAAACCAAACAACCTTCAATATTCAAATAAAACTCAGTCAGTTTGCATTTTCTTTTGCCGAAATGAGTTAAAAAAAAATCTGTTACGTGGATTTTGGATGGACGACAAATAATTAGATGATAAAAAATTATAAAAATGAGCAGCATAAGGATAAAATTCTGTCGTATTTTTAGTTTAGAAAAATCAATTTTCACAGAATATCTGTAAACTACATGCAGACAGTTTCCTCCTGAAGGTTCTGACCAACAGCAGAACATTCAGGAACCGACCCGATGCAGTTTTTTTTATATTTCTTGAAGCGTTGCAGAACCGTTCAGCTGTCAGACACACACACTGGATCTATTTCAGGACCGTTAATGTACTTGAAGTGTGCATTATGGAGGAAACCAGATTGGAACTCTGCATATTAAAGGCCTGTTTGCTGGACGGAGCGTTTCCATTTTCACATATTCACATATTCATGAGCTCTTCACCGTCTGCACGTCGGCTGACGGAAAAGAAACGCTGCTTTATTTCTAATTAAGTGTAATTCTTTTTCCCTCCGACATGATTTCTGTTTGATTCCAGGAAACACGACGGCGTCCCGAGAGGAAACCTGGACATGCAGGAGGATGTCGGTGTTTCCCTGAATGCATCTCAGGACGCTGTGAGCCGGAGCAGATGGATCCTGAACCGAACCGCCGGATTCATTTTTATTGACGTGAATCTGAACCGACAACTTTCTGATCAAAAGCCTCCAACCTGGAGATTCCAATCCCCCCGTCCCGCCGTCCCGCTGATATCATTACGTCCTGATGAATTGATTAAATTCCCGTCGCCTCCGAGCTCCTTCCCGAGTCGGAGCACGTCTCCGGGAAGGCCTCGCCGTCGCCACGGCGCCCGCGGCCGCTCTGACACGTCCTAATTTGGTCGCCGACACGTGTCCTAATTTGTCGGCCGGGCCGCGGAGGAGGCTGCTAATGAGGCGGACCGGAGCCGGACCGGTTCTCATCAGCTTGTGGGGACGTAATGAGGAAATCAGTGCAGAGATGAAGGGTTAAACGGAAGAACTCCATCATAGGACAGGAGGGAACGAGATGTTCTGAGCTTTAACGTCGGCACATCCTCGATAATAAAGCTGATAAATATACACAAACAGTAGAGCTACCTTCTTTGATTGAAGGAAAATATATGACTGAAGACATGAGAGCCTCAAGGTTTACAAAATTCAAAGAAAAACTATCATGAATTTAGGTTCTATTTACTATTATACCAAACCTACTGTCAGGCACGGCGGTGGCATCATCATGGCGACACCAACAGCCGAAACCAAATTCCTTGTATGTTGTGTACGTACTTGACCATTAAAGCTGATTCTGATTCTGATTCTGATGCTCTGGGGCTGTTCCGGCTTCACACAAAGGAAATGGACCAATGAAGGAGGAGGATCACCTCCACGTTTGAGCCACAAATGGTCAAAAATGTCCCCAAAACACAAACAAAAAAAATCCAAAATCAGCGACAAATTGTCCAAAACGACTTCGAAAAGTTTTACAAAATGTCAAAAAAATAAAAAAAGTGACCAAAACACATCGGAATTTGTCCCAAAATGTCACAAATTATACAAAATCACACAAAAATGTTCTCATTAGTTGTCAGAAGTGACA
>NW_007579445.1:40606-72084 GCF_000690725.1 Stegastes partitus
ATCTGGAGACTCTTAGTCACACTTTGGGAGTCGCTGATGTAGAACGACAACATTTCAGTGTTCAGACTGTGACTCTGGATTAAACTGAAGCTGTTATGAGGCTCAGAAATGACAAAAAACTAACGTTAGCTTACTGTAGCTCTGAAAATATTCACAGTATGACGATAAAACGTTGCACGACTTCAGTAAATATGATAAATCTGTTGCATATTAAAAACCATCTGATTCCGTTGAGGTCAGACGGAAGAACTGATGCACATGTAGCATGTAGCTTCGGGTTAGCATCCCCGACTGCTATACGACTTCATCATCCGGAGCTAAACGGCTTTAAAACAGCAGCGGAACGGGTTTTTCTTGCTGCTAACATCTGGAGGGAAATAAAAGGAGATCCACATTCCCGCTGTAGTCTCTCCTCTCAGCGATCCCCGGCAGAGCTCACATCAAACTAACTCGCTGTAATCACACCGAGCCGAGCCGCTAACGAGCCGCCGACTCCTCCCACCAATCAGCGCCATCAAAGCCCAGTCTGAGGGATTCTGGGAAAGTTATTTCACACGGCATCATGTGAGGCAGGAAAGCCCGAGAGAAGAAGAAGAAGCTGAACTTTGTTTAGTCGTGTTGCACTCACAGCTCTTGTGGATGGAGAGGAAACGCAGCGTCATCACATCACACTCGTTGTTTTTCTCCTTCGATCGAGCGGTTCTGATTAAACGCATCAGCATCGAGCGGGTCGGTCCGGCCGCTGCAGACCCGAAGTTCCGTTTGTGTTTCAGCCTTTAGTGGTTCTGCTCAGCTCCATCTGCAGCGTCGGAGGTTTTTATAAAAGACGCAGCTGAAGGTTTGATAAGTGGACGAGCAGCAGTTTGATTCAGTCGAATGTGTGGATTCTAATTTTATGAGACCAGAGTGAAGTCAGATCAGCTCTACGACGAGTTTAGATCCAATAAATCCTCCAAACTATGTCAGAAAAATATAAAAAAGGGCAAAAAGGAAGCAGAACAAACACGTGAATTAATGGTGACGATGACAGCAAACATCTGTAAAATAATGATATTTTAAAATGTTATAATTACAGTAAACTGAGGCTGCAGTCAGATAAATGATAAATGTTCAGTTTTAACCTTTTGTCAGGATTTGAATTTTTGGATTATTGTGAAATAAAACAACCAATTTAATGAAAACACGGCAAGTTAACGACATTAACTACAAAAAAACTAAAGTGTCTGAGGAGTTTTACCTCGAACATCCTGGAAAATCTGTTTATACGCCAGTTTGGTTTCTTATAATCTTAATTTTTAGCTTTTTTATCATCGAGCAGAACTCATGGCAGCGACGACCACATAGAAAAGTTGTTTAGTTTACGTCCTTTTGTTGGATTACGGCATAATGACGCTGAAAAAAACAGGAAGTGTGACGACAACATGATGTTTTCCATTTTACATTCAGGTAAAACAAACAATTAGGTTAAAAAAAACTGCATCAAACTGATCTTTTGAGATAAATCAGATGATTTAAGTTAAAGTTCTGGCATCGATATCACCCACAAACTTAATTAATTTGTGTTTAACCAACTAAACCGACACATTTAAGTTGGACCAACAATTCTCTTTTATTCACAGCATTATTATAATTATTTATTTTAATCCTCAGCGTCCAGAAGAACCTTTGTGTCGTTTTCTTTTTGAGTTTTTGGATCAATTTGGATGCGATTTAAAGAAACGAGTCACTTAAATTTAAAAAAAAGCATCAATATGGACATTTTTGTCTTTAAGTGTCTCTGTGTTAATGTTTTAAATCGACATCCAGGCGTTAAAAACAAACAGTAAAACTGAATCTTCACCACAAAACTCTCAACGTCCGACTTCAATCTAAACGACCTGCGATAATAAAACCATTGAATCCTTACAGTTCTCACATTAACGTTCTACTGTTGCCGTGGGAAACTCCTCGTCTGCCGACAAAGACGAGCTTCTCGCGGCGAGGCGGCTCGGACGGAGGCGAGTGGGAGGAGGCGTTGCCGTGGCAACAGATGCCGAGGGTCGGCGGGTCGGTCCGAGGCCGACGAACTCTGGTCCGGATCCAGCGTGAGGTCACGGCGATGAGCAGCTCGGCTGCTATATTTACTCAGCTTCAGCGGGAGGAGGCAGCTACAGCGAATAATACAGGTGAGACGCAGCGTGTGTGTAGCGGTGTGTAGGAGTGTGTAGCGGTGTGTAGCAGCGTGTGTGTGTGTGTGTAGGAGTGTGTAGCAGTGTGTGTTGATGTGTAGGAGTGTGTAGCAGTGTGTGTGTATCGGTGTGTAGCAGTGTGTGCGTCGATGTGTTTGCGCGGTGACCTTGGCGCCGATGCCAGCCGGAGTTTGAGTCAAACAAACTGGCAGCCGGCCGACCAGCCGGCGCAGAAACACGACAGCGCGCACCTGAATCCACAAACACAAACACGCCGCTGCCAACAGGTGTGACGCTGGTCGTCATGGTAACCCCCCCGTGACCCCTGCGGAGGCGTGATTCAAACAACACCTTTCGACCAATCAGGAGGGGGGATGGCACACGGTTAACCCGCAGGCGGCGACATGATGGATGTGTGGACGAAAAGTTGGATCCAGGTGGAAACAATGTCAAGACATTAATAGTAAAATGCCAAATGAGTGTTAATCCGCCACAGAAAATAGTCCCTGTGTTCGGTGAATTTAACAACCAACCAAAGCCTTTAAAAGTGAAACTAAACACGTTTAGTCACATAAAATCCAATAAACTGACCAAATGCAACAGCCTCCAATCCCAATTCATTATTACTGATTTCATTAAACATTTGCACCATTTAAAAGTGAAACTAAACACTTTCAGTCCCTTAAAATCAAATAAATTAACAAAATCCATCGACTGCAATAACTAGTCCCCTGTCTTGGGACATTTTAGGGCATGAATGGACCTTTTTAGTCCAATAAAATCCTTTAAATTGACCAAAACCAACAAATACTAGCTACCATATAAAATGTGGATTAATCCGCTACAGCAAATAGTCCCCATATTCAGTAATTTCAGGAACCTACTGCAGCCTTTTAAAAGTGAAACTAAACACTTTCAGTCCCATAAAAGCAAATAAATTAACAAAATCCATCCACTGCAAAAAAAAAATAAAATAGTCCCGTCTTGGGCAACTTTAGGAAGTTAATGCAACTTTTTAAAAACACTTTTTCGGGCCATAAAATCCTAAAAATTGACCAAAAACAACAGCTGCCCCAAATCCTCACTAGAAAAAAAAAGTGGATTAGTTAGCATTTAGCGATTTCAGGAAACATTTGCACCCTTTAACAAGTAAAATGAAATGTTTTTTGGCTCTATAAAATCCAATAAATTATGGATGGTTTTATGGAGTATCTGCAGGAAGCATTAAAACAGATCCAATAAAACATGAAGAGAAATAAATCAGGAGGTTTTTCTGCCACATGTGGAACAACTTAGTGGAATATTTTACTCCAGGACGCACAAACCCCCACAGCTAGCATGTGCTAAGCTAGCTAAACTAGCTTTTTTTTTTGTATTTACGCATGTCCATGATGCAGCTAAATAGCCTGTTAGCACATGCTAGCTGTGGAAGGTGCGCAAAGCTCCTTGCATTGTAAAAATCGGAACTTTTGAAGAGGATTACACAGAAACAATGTGCACCTGGAAGTTGGAAAAACTGATCAGCTAACAGGCTAAGCTAGCTAAACTTGCTTCTTTTTGTACTAATGCATGTACACGATGCAGCTAATTAGCCTGTTAGCCTGTTAGCTGATTAGTTTTTCCAACTTCCTGGTGCACACGGCCCAGTTTCTTCGTAATCCTCTTGAAAAGTTCATATTTTTATGATGGACGGAGCTTCATGAACCTGCCGGAGGCTCTCACAGGAGTGAATGGAGATCTATTGATTCGTGTACGAACACTGAGCTGAGCAGGAAGGTTTGTTTGATGGGTTTTCAGGCCTATAGAAGCTCGTCAACGTCGACAGGAATAACTGCAGCTTTGTGCTGAAGAACGGAGCTAAATGAGGCTGAAGAGCGTCTTTACTGACTGATCCAGATTCCAGCGGTTCAATGATGTCGGTTTATTTAAATGCTGCTTTGCTACCGGAGGTGTTTTTAACTCACAAAAGGCGAAAAAAAACACGAAACTCCTGCTTGTTGTACGTCTCTGCTGAGCCTGCGTCAAGCAAAGTGTTTAAAAAAAAATAAAAAAAGTTTCTCTTTAAACCCCATGAAGCCTCATTACTGCCGAGCCAGAAGGATCCACTCGGACCTCCGATCGATGCGCCGATCGATCGGCGTTCCCTCCAGTGAGCCGCCGTCTCTGTTACTTACAGAACATCTTTTTTGGAAACTCTTGATCTGGTCCCTCCCGAGCTGCTGCTTTATTGTCTGCTTGTGTTTTGCCTCTAAAGGTTAGCGCCTCTCCGCTCGTCCTCGGCGACGCTGAAATCGCTGCTTCACGCTCTCCCGTCTCGCTGTCTTTAAAAGCACCAATTACAGACGTTTAATCAGAGCGCCGGCTGTCCGGACGAGTCACGCTCACAGATTTCATCCATCCCGCACTCCAGCTTCGCCTTCAAACCGCTTCTTTCCCTCCACAAAGGCTCTCAACAGGTAATTTGGCCGCTCCTAATGCTTGTCAGCGCGGTAATTTTCGGAGGCGTCGTTGCGTTCAAACAGAGACGTATTAGAAGTTTGAGTTGTCTCAGTCGATCACACTCCATTACCGGCTGCCACTCGCTTTAACGTCAGACGCCGGCTGCCCTCAGACAGATATTTCTCTGCTAATCCCCTCAGAAAACTCCATCCTGTTAATCATACCGCCGCGAGCTGCAGGGTTCAGCCGGGTTCGGGCTGTTTGGGAATTCGGAGCTTTGAGATTGTCGAGTTTTCGGAGCAGCAGCAGCTTCGACATCATCTGCAGCCCTTCATGCGTCGCTACAAGTCTGTTTAATGCACAGATTTCATTATGCAAAGAGTTTCTGCTGCAGATTCTTCACATCTCGCTCTGATCAGACGACGGAAACAAACAGATTTATCGGGTTTCTTCATCGATGCGGCTTCAATTAGTTCATTCCTGCCTCGTGGTTTGTCTCAGTTTGCTGGACGTCGTGTCAGACAGAAAAACAACATGACATGAATTCATACTGACGAAGCTAACGTGCTAATGTTCAGCTGTTTGCTAGCTCGGTTTACCAGCTAGCATGCTGGAACTTCACGGTTTTACACGGGAAAAAAGTCGATCAGTGTTTCCTGAAGTCCAAAACAACAAAGACGTTCAGTTTACTGTCACAGAGGAGAAAAGAAACCAGAAAATATTCACATTTAAGAAGCTGCTATCAAGTTCTGCAACAACAGTCATCTTCTGAACCTGAACAAGATCAAACAGCAGTTCCTGGACTGTTGGAAAGTTGAACCACAGGAGGAGGAACTGCTTGAGCAGCAGAAACTGAAAAAAAAGTCCCCCGACAACTTTCTTTATATCCTTAATATTTCACCCAACAATCACGGACCAGGCTGACAGGAAGTTAGCTTCACGTCGTCTTGGTCCCCTGAAGCTCAACCTCGACCATCTTTTCTGCAGCCGTCACATATCTGCCTCGACGACGGCGTTAGTCCTGAGCAGCAGTTCACGAGTTAAGAGACACGAAAAACGCCTACAAGAGTTTGTCAACCGTCGGAAAGTAAAACCACCAGAAGAAAGTCTTTACGGGGCAGAAGCTAATTTTAGAGCCTGGTGATGTGTTGAAGGAGCGTCAACCCACTGAAACCAGATCATTCTTCACTGCAATCTCTACGGAAAAAACAACAACCACAAGCGTTACCAATACTGACAAATATGTGTTCCTCCAAATTACATTTCTACTAACTTGCTGAATCTATTTATTGATCCAGTAGGTTGGATCTTATTCTCAGTCTAAAATGATGTAAACCTTGTCGAGAATAACTTGTTCAAAGTAAAATAAAATCGTCCAAATTGATTAAAAATCTGTCCGAAATACCTCGAAAATGTCCAAAGTGACCTTAAACTAGCTAAAAATGCTGTAAGTAGCTCGAAATTGGTTTAATATGAGATTTTTTTGAGGCTCTACAGACACCTTGAGTCATTTTGGATAATGTTTGGTCCAGTTGTGAAAGACGTTCCACCATCAGCTGGATGAATCTCCAACAATTTCCTCCTCTGTTCACTGGTAGTGATCCATGCTGCATTTATTATATAGATCTAGTTTGTTTAATTATGGGAAACTTGTCCAAAGTGACAAAAAAAAATCATCGAAATTGACAAAATATCCGTCCGAAGTCCCAAAAAATATCCGGAATGACTCAAAAACGTCCAAAATGACCTTGAACTAGCTAAAATGACTCATAATTTGTCTAATATGAGACAATTTGAGTCATTTTGGGCAATTTTTGGTCCAGTTTTGAGTCTCTGTTCACTGGTTCTGAGCCATTCTTCATTTATTTTATTGATCCAGTAGGATTCATGTTCCTCTCGGTCTAAAATTGTTCAAAATTATGTGAAAAATGTCTAAAACAACTTGTCCAAAGTAAAAGAAAATCGTCCAAATTGGCTAAAAAAATGTCAGAAATACCTCGAAAACGTCCAAATTTACCTTAAACTAGCTAAAAATGATTCTGTTTCTGAGTCATGCTGCATTTATGTTATTGATCCAGTAGGTTTGATTTTCCTCTCAGTCTCTGCAGAAACACTTCCTGCAGTTCAACCTAAAAACTCAAAGTTGTCTCATGAGTCAAAGACGATGAAAGAAACGTTTGACTAGTTAACTAAACAGCTGCTTCATCAGAACGACGTTTTATCATCAACGTTCTCAAAAACCGCCTCAAGAAACCGTAAAAAGTTCATTTCCGTTGATGTTTCCTATAAATCTGTCAAGTCTTCCGTCTCCTCGTAAACCTGATTCAGACTTTGGTCTTCTTGTAGGTCGTCTTTGACCTGCTTCCTGTTTGTTTCTGGTCTGATCTGCTGCCTGGAGACGAGCTCCAGCTTCACAAACCTCCAGCAGACGTGCATCGGCTCCGGATGCGATTCCACCGCGGTTACGTTCCAGCTCATTACGGGCGTTCAAACACATGGCCTTTGCTTGGCCGGCTCCATCCGGCTCCTCGCTCTCCTCTTCCTGCCCAGTGAAAGTGGATGTGACTCGGCCCGACAGCGCGGTGATTAAATGCCTCTAATTGGTGCCTTTAAAGCCACAGCGAGTGGCGTTGTGCTGCGTAATGAGCGCTGCTCTCGTGCCGAAGTGACACTAATGGCTGCACAACGGACGGAGATCAGGAGGTCTTTGGCTCTGCAGAGGCGGAGCTGAAGTATTTTTATCAGGGTGTCGAAGCTCACAAGGCTTTTTTTTAATTGCTGGAGGCAAAACAATCTATAAAAGAATGTTTTTAATCAACTTGTCTTTTGTTTTGGCAAGAAAAACAGTCGAATACGCACAAGAGCCTCAACGAAGCCAAGCCGAAACCTAAAGAACCCACGTTGTTATCCTCTAAGCTTGATTTTTATGTCATTTTTCACTTCAGCATAAAGTCCTCTATGGAAACACAACACTCATCAGCCGTAGAAAGATGTTCCACCATCAGATGTAGAAAGATGTTCCACCATCAGATATAGAAAGATGTTCCACCATCAGCTGTAGAAAGATGTTCCACCATCAGATGTAGAAAGATGTTCCACCATCAGATATAGAAAGATGTTCCACCATAGTGGATGTATCTCCATCTTATTTATTGATCCAGTTGGTTGGATTTTTCTCTAAAATGATCAAGAATCCAACTTGAAACTTCCCCAAAATATCATAAAATTGCACAAATTGACTCAAAATTAGAAAAGCAAAATGAAAAAAATGTCCAGACTGACTGAGAAACTGAGAAATTTTCTTGAAACTTCTTCAAAGTGACGGAAAATTTCTTCAGAATTACAGTTTTGCACTTTAACCACCAACGGTTTCACGGTTGCACTGTGAAGATTTGAATTTTTTTGTTTATTTCTAGTTTTTTTTCCCGGCAATTTTCAAATGAAACACGCAGAATAAAGTGATTTTAATGAAATATTAAGATTTTAAACTCAGATTGGGTTTGTTTTGGTTCATTTTAGTCTCCGTCGTGTCTGCAGTTCAACCAAGAACTCAGATTTGTTGTTTTTTAATTCAATGCTTTTTTTTTTTTTAACAAGACGTGTAGAATAAAGTGATTTTGATGAAATATGATTTTAAGCTCAGATTTTGTTGAATAAATGACATTAAAGCAAACCGGTAATTCAAGAGCTGATAAGTTTTCCAAAGAAAGCTGCTCTTAGGGTCAGAGGGTCATCAGATTCCTATTTACATGTAAAAACAGATGATTTTTGTTCCGTCTGTCCACTTTACACCAACACAAATAAACTAAATGAACGTTTCCTGGTTGCTCAGAGCTACTGGGTTGAGTTCGGTTCCACTGGTGGAACATTTCCATCTTGGTTCCACTTTTGGCTTCTTAAGCAATATTTTGAGACTTTAAAAAAAAAAGGAGAAATTAATTACAGCCTCTCTTTTTAAGCCCATCCGTCTCATTTCCATCCATTACTTCGCTCAATGAAGCGTCGCCCCGTCACTCCGTTAGCTCGCGGCTAATCCCCTCCCAAGCTCCCCGAGGAAACGTCCGTCAATCAATCTGCAAGTCCAACTGGAAGTAAAAAAAAAAAGTCTCCAAAGCATCAGCGCCGCTCGGTTCCGTCTGATCTGGGCGACGCTCCGTCTGAGGTAAACAGAACCTCAGTGATCCGGTGGTTTGCGGATCAGGAGGCGTCTAGACGCTCAGGTTCAAACACGTCGGCGCCGTTTGAAGACGTTCAGAGCGTCTGAATAAAAACCGTTTCAAAAGTGTCCGACAGACTCGGACCGACTCGTAAAAAGGTTTTTATTAGAAGCCGACTGAGTTCACGTCGTCTGTTTGGGGTTCGTTTATGTTTTCAACCAAACGAACAGTTTGGGCCTCAAACATTCACATCTGTTTTCTTTTAATTATTGTTTTATACATTATTTATATTATTTATTTTCCTGATTCCTGTTTTCTTTGTTGAAAGTCGTCATTCGGTAGAATTATGATGATTTAAATCCATAATTCCAGTCGCTTATCTTGGGTTTTATATCTTTAATTATTTGGCATCACTTTGTAGAAAATAATCTGTTTCCTCTTTGACATGAAAGTTTTTTTATTTCATTATTTATTTAGTAAATTTCTAAATTAAAAAATGCCAAATTAAAATGAGCATCTTTTACCTGAATAGTTTTGCTTATTTTGTGTTTTACATCTTTAATGAACTGACTTTACTTCATAGAAATACATTTTCACTTTGACATGAAAGACTTTTTTTGTAAGTTTGTGAATTGAGAAATGCCAAATTAAAATAAATTATTACTTCATTAAACACGTTTGTGATCACTTGTTTTAAGCTACTTTGCTAAAATCTGTTGTCACTTTGACATGAAAAAAGTCTTTTTTGGTACATTTTTGTCAGAAATTCTAAATTAAATCGGCCATTTTTGCGTTTAATATTTTTGCGATCACATATTTGGTGTTTTATGATTTTATTAAATTACATTACTTTATAGAAATCAGGTTTCACTTTGACATTAAAGAATCTTTTGTTGGAAATTTATTCCATAAATGCAAATTTAAAAAAATAAATAAATAAATAAAAAAATTCCGTTGAGTACTTGTCCTTTTTTTACGCTTCATATTTTAAATATTTTGCCTTTTCGAGCTCCATTTTCACTTTGATGTGAAAGAGTCTTTTTTAAAAATTTGTGCCAAAAAAGCCAAATTTAATGAATTATAATTCAGTTGAATACTTTTGTAATACTTTATATTTTAACTAAATGACGTTACTTTTGGTTTCACTTTGACATGAAAGAGTCTTTGTTGTAAATTCTTGTCAAAAACCTGCTGAAAGTTGATGGACGGGACGTTTTTAAAAACAAACAAAAAACTAAATCATCTTGGAAAGTTTTCGATAATAATAATGTTTGATGCAAGAAAAATTTCCAGCAAATCAGACATTTGAGCAGAATTAGTATTAAAATGAGTGATTTAGTTTAGAGCCTTTATCCGGCCTCATGACAGTGATGATGCTCCAGCATGTTGGTTCTGACCCGCTTCACGGTGGAATCAAACCGTCACACGTTGCATGTTTCTGTAGGAGCAGAACTGCAGGTTGCCGACTCGTCATTAGCGGCGGCTCTTGAGGAGGTTCGGCTTTAAACAACCTGAGCTCATCCTCGACCCGTCCGTCCAGCTCTCGGTTCCAGGCATCATCATCGTCATTGAGCTCGTTAACCCCAAACCCGCCGTGGACTCCTCGACTCAGGGACTGGTTCGCCTCTCGGCCTCGGCTGTGACCGTCGTCCTGCAGCTCTTTGGGGAAGTAATCCCTTTAAAGTCGTCCTCAGAGTCCTGGATGGGTTCTGGCGCCGCTTTGCTCACTGCTGGAAATAAATTCCTCACCTCTGGCTGTTTTCCCCAAACTGCTTTGAAACAGACTCGGCGTCCCGAAGAGACCCGGCGCTTCATCCATCTGCACTCTGAACCTCCAAATTACCTCCCGGCGCCGAGGTCACGCAAAGAAAGCGGCGCTGAAAGACTTTGGAGGGAGATAACGGAGATAACATCTTCCTTCATGTGCTGTCGCTTGTGTGGATGGAAACAGGAAACACGGACGCTAGAGGACAAAGAGGCTCTAAAACCAGCCCGATCCCACCAAAGACGTCCTTTATAACCAGAGCTTCTGTTCTTACAAGCTTTATTTATTAAAACAACTCAATTATTTCACCAGTTTCTGCTGCAAAACTGATGCTATTGTTGGAAAATTAACAGGATCAGACAGAAAAAGCACTAAAATCAGCCTGATTTGATAGAAAACTGACAAAAATCTCCTTTATAATAAGAATTTCTGTTCCCAGAAACCATAAAAGTGGATTAATTTACTGGTTTCTGCTGCAAAACCGACGGTGAGATTGGAAAATAATTTAAAAAATCAGACAGAAAAGCACTAAAATTAACCCAATCTGACAGAAAACTGACAAAATTGTTCTTTTTAAAGAGAATTTCTGTTCATGGGAACCTTAGTTCTTAAAACAACTCAATTATTTCACTTGTTTCTGCTGCAAAACTGATGCTTTTATTGGGAAATAATCAGAATTCAGGCAGAAAAACCCTATAATCAGCCCGATGTGATTGAAAACTGACAAGAAATTTCCTTCATAATGAGAATTTCTTTTCTCAGAAACGGTAATTCATAAAACAAAAGCAGATTAGTCGCCGTTTCTGCTGCTATTACTGGAAAAATAATAAGAATGAGACAGAAAGGAGCTAAAATCAGGCTGATCGGACAGAAAACCAACACGTAGCACCAATAAATGTTCGTCTTTATGAGAACTTCTGTTCTTAGGAACTTAATTTCTGAAAACAACTCGATCATTTCACTGGTTTCTGCTGCAAAACTGATGCTGTTACTGGACAATAATCAGCGTTGGTTGAGTTCTGATAGAAGCAAAGGATAAATCAGACGTTCTCCAGCAGCGAGCTGGTTTCCAAACAGACTGCAGCAGATTTGATGTCGAAGAACAGAAGGAACTCGGGTTCCTGTTGTCCAACATCTGGTTTAATTCACTACGTTTTCAACACATTCCTCTAAAACGCCTCCAGAACGTTTTCTTTCTGGATGTCTTGACCTCATTAAATCCACATAACGCTGCAGACGATCCTAAAAAAGCTCTAAAATCAGTCCGACTCCAGAATAAAACATCTTTCCTCAGACAGAAATGAAAGTCAGTTCAAAGATAATTCCATAAATCAAAACAAAGGACTTCCTTCTCTCGGCATGTCAGGATATCGTCCATTTGAACTCTAGAACCAGAAGTTTTACTGCAGCCTGCAGCTGAAGAGAGAAATTTAAATTTGTGAACTCTGATAAAAGGTCTGTTTATTTAAAGAAAACATATTTTTTAAAGCCACTGACTGATTTTGGGTTTCAGACGGTTAAAAGTTAAATATTGAGTCACTTTTAGCTCCATGTTTGGTCTCCACCAACGAGCTAGTTAGCTTGTTAAAGCTAACACTATGATTTTTTTTTTTTTTTCCAGGGAGAAATGTGAGTCTGTTAAAAGACAATTCTACAAAACAAAACACTTCTTTTACATTACATAAAGTCATTTAGTCCAGTATAACTCCAGAACCATGACTATGTGCAGCTCCAGAACCAGTAGTTCTAGTCCGGCTAACAGGGGAAGTCAGAACTTAAACACATATTGTTTTAATCGTGGCCAACAGGGACTCTTTCATTGTATAATCATGTGTTTTTACTTTCTGTTTCCTCCGCTCAGCTCCAACACTCACTGAAATATTGAAACCTTCTCCAGCGTTCGTCAGAACAGAACCACGATCCAGACGTCGCTCCGATAAACCCGACGACCCGGGAAGCTTCTGGGACCAAAGATGTGTGTTTTGTTATAAAGCAGCTTGTGGTGGAGGAACTTTGTGGGAAAGCTCGTTTTTCTTTTTTTTTTCCTGAACATAGCGCTGGATGCTGTGGCTGTGGCGGCGGCGGGCCGACAGCTGACTGGCCTGCAGCTCTGTGGGTTTTAACGTGCGCGGCTGGATGCGAGTTCGGTCCATCTGCTGCCGAGCGCCGGCCCGAGGCGACGGCACGAACCGACGACGAGGAAAAAGAGGACGAGAACGACGGGAGGAGGAGGAGTGTAGGTGAGTGTCTGTTGGAGCGCCGGCCGGACCTCAGGCGGCGCCGTCGGAGCGTCTCCACGGAGCCCAGATGGAGCCAGAACTCGACAGAACACATTAGTCCACTTGGCGTGTTCTCACACACGCTCGGATATTCAGCCGAATCCTCCTGACAGTCGGATCACCTGAGCCTCGGCAAGATTTCTGCTCCGCTGGAACAGTCGGATGGATTCCTACGGAGGCCCGGAGAGGCCCGTTATCGCTCCTTTAGCTATCTCGGCTTCACCAGCGAGGAAGAAAAGAAATAATAAATAAAAAAAACCCACAACTCCCCGGCTGGGACCGAGCCGGCGCTGCAAGTCTCTGGGTTTCGTTTGCAAGGCAGAAGGAAGAAAAGGCAGCAGAGGAACAAAAGAGAAGCTGGAGAGGGAGGTTCTGACTCCACATCAGGATATTTACAGTTTAAATATTTAACACTCGACCCGAAAACCAGCGACGGCTTTAAAAACATGTTTTCCTCAGAAAGCAGCAGATTGTTAAAAACGGCCTTTAAACCCGTCGCGTGTCCAGAGAATCAAAATGAACCAAATCTGAGCTTAAAATCATCATCGCAGTAGAAACTTAGCCAAAAATAGACCACGAGCACTAAACAGATCCTCTAACAGAACTAAAAATCTGTCCAACTCAGGCAAACATCGTATAAGTTTCCTTGAAGAATCCTTAGAAACTTGAAAACCTGACAAATCTCTCTATTTGACAGCTTTTGGATCTGATAAATGGTGTCATTCTGGTGATTTCTTTAAAGAAAAACACCTTTTTTGGGTCATTATTGAGTCTTTTAGCTCCATTTTTGGTCTCCACCAACTCCAGAATTAAAAATATCACCTAAAGTACAACAACTACCAGACACAACTGTCTGATTTCCAATTTCCTGACAGTCCTTTAACTCACCTCATTCTACACGTCTAACGTTTACCAAATACAAACCGTTCACACTGAACGATCCTGTAAAAAACAGCACTCATCTGTAGAACTCGGTTCTTTTTCTTAATGTGATTAAACATGATTCCTTCAAGGTTCATCAGAAACTTGAAATCTTTCAGTTTTCACAGGTTCTGGATCTAATAAATGTTGTAACTTTGGTGACTTTTAAACAGAAACACTTTTCTGGTCATTATTGACTCTTTTAGCTCCGTTTTTGGTCTCCACCATCTATAAGAAATGTCTTTTCTATGACAGCAGCGAGACTGAACCAGAACTCTGAACCCTACGGAGGCCCGGAGAGGCCCGGAGAGGCCCGTCGTCGGTTCTTTAGTTATCTCGGCTTCACGAATGATAAATAAGAAACCAACTCCCAGACTGGGACCGAGTCGGTGCTGCAAGTTTCTGGGTCTCGCTTCCAAGTGAGAATAAAGGAAGTGCAGCAGAAGAACAAAGAGAAGCAGGAAGACGAGTCGAGCTCGAGTTAGAATCCAGAACCCGAGTCTGTAATGAGAGACGGTTTAAATATTAAACCCTCTGAAGCTGGAAACCAACAACACCAGCAGGCTGTGAGCTTTTTATACAAAAAGTCATAAAGTCAACGTTTAAAACCAGAAAATGTAAAAACACAAAGAAACAATCGTCTGATTTCCAACAGTCCTTGAACTGATCCCAGGTGACGCGACGCTCTTATGGGAACATGAACCAAACCTCAGCTTAAGACGGTGACAGTTCATCAAAATCACTTCGTTCTGCACGTTTCAGTCAAATTATAAACAGTTTGCACGATGAAAGACTAAAGATAACCTGTTAGCTGGAAAAATAAACCAGATCTGAACCTTAAATTTAACCAGAATCACTTTCTTCTACATGTTTTATTAAATGATTCACTAAAAATCCGCCTTTGGCACCAAACAGATCCTGTAAATATTCAGTCTTCCTCTGCGTAAGTCGGTGAATGTTTTATCACACATCTCATATCTGATCATCAGAAACTTTAAAAATCTGATGATTTTTTATGTTTTTGAGGTTCCAGGCTCTGACAAATTCTGTAATTTTAGCCTCTTTAAAGGAAAATGTCTTCTTGGGTCAATAATAACTCTGTTTTATCTACGTTTTTGGTCTCCACCACCTCCAGAGCGCGATAACTTTCCTATAAGAGACGATGAACCAAAACTCAACCATCAAATGAATCTACGGAGGCCCAGAGAGGCCAGTTATCATCATGGACAGATTCATTTAGTCATTTATGACACATTTAGAGAAATTTTGTGCTCATTTCTGAAACTTTTTTGACAGTTTTTTTAAACCATTTAGCACAAATTATTGTCTTTAAGGACAAATACTAGATAATTTTGGACACAATTTGAAAAAATTTGGGCACATTTTAATTAACTTCAGACAAATTTAGAGAACTTTTGGACAGTTTTGAATAATTTAGTGCAAATTATTAACAGATTTTGATTATTTTTGGACAAATTCTGAGTTACTCTGAACACATTTTGAGTTATTTAAGTAATTTAGTACAAGTTATTATCTTTAATAACTGGTTTGAGTCATTTTAGACAAATTTGGACAAAATTTGAATAATTCTGGACAGATTTTGAGTGATTTAGCACAAATTAATGCCTCTAAGGACAGGTTGGGAGCAACTTTGTACAAATATTAGGTTTATTTGGACAAATTGAGTAATTTAACACAGGTTCTGAGTCATTTAGTCTAAATTATTGTCTTTAATAACTGGTTTTGAGTCATTTTAGATAAATTGTGGGTCAGTTTGGACAATTTTTTTCATAATTTTAGAAAGATTTTAACCTATTTAGTGTAAGTTATTGTCACTAAGGATAAATTCTGAATAATTTTGGACAGTTTTGAGTCATTTTGGACACATTCTGAGTCATTTAGAACCAGTTATTGTCTATAATAACAGCTTTTGAGTCATTTCTGACAAGTCTTTCCATTAGGAACTGATTCTGAGCCGTCCTTAATGACAGTCGTGGTTCTGGACCTATCCGTGGACCCGCTGGGCTCCACTTTGACGACAACTGTCTGAGTTTCCTGCTGAGATGAAGACCAACAGATGGAGGCTCGTCTCCGGCTGGACGTAAACCTGAAACGATTCCTGCTGCTCCCCGGCCCGGCCAGCCGAGCAGCTCCTGTCCCTTTAAATCTGGATGTGGGCTCATCATTCCTCTGCGCTGCTCTCGGGGGAGCTCGATGCCCTGCATGACAACAGATGGAGCCCCGAGGCTGTGGGACCGCACACAGACACACAACACACACATACACACACACAACTCGGCAACACAACAGCACAACGCAGACACACACGGCTGGCAGCGGTGGGCGGGTCAGAACCCAGGCCCATGTCAACATCAGCTCCGTGTGGCGGCTGAACATGAAGCGTTGTGTTGCTGCCGACACACACACACACACACACACACACACACACACACACACTGCTGGACAGAAAACAGAACATTTAGAACCCGAGCTGCAGAAGTCCAGCTCTGGAGTGGATGTGACTGACAAACAGCCGACGTGAGAGGACAGCTGAGGACTTGTGACTCCGGACATCTCGAGCGTTTAGCGCCGTGAGGCATGATGGGAGATCTGACCCCGCCGTCGTCCACAGCGTCCTCTGATCGATATCGTCTCTCTGCTACATGAAGTCCTGCAGCTCTTTGGAAACACGACGACCACGAAGACGGAGGAGGAGACGGAACTCAGAGACGTCGACTTTAAACCAAAGTCAGTCGCAAAAGAACGTTTAAGAAAGAAAAACCTAAAATCAACACGTTGCCTCTAAATAATAAAAATCTATTTAACCTTTCACATTTCTAACTACGGTCCACACTCGTCTCCTCGTTGCTCCGCCTGCAGCTCAACCCAGAACTCAGACTGGACCCAGCGGAACCATTTCTCTAGTCGCTGCCTTTAAAGCTTTAACAAAAAAAACCCACAAACTGTAGAAATGCTTTGAGTGGTTTTTAGACATTTTTGGTGCATTTTCAACATTTTTTTTGTCATATTGGAGAAATTTGTGGAACCATTAGGTTTTATTGGGACTTGATACTGGATTAAGTAAAACATTCTGGTCCTTTCACCAGAACACGTTTAATATTTTGGGTTTTTGGTCAAACAGAACACGCTGCATGACGTCAGGCTGTGTTTTGGGAAACAAGTGAGCAAATGATTCATTTATTAGCTGAGAAAACTATCTACAAATTACTTGACATTGAACAAATCTTGGGTTATTTGAACCTAGTTTATGTAATTTAGATATATTTTTAGACCTACTTGGTCATTTGGGACACAGTTCTTTAAATTAAGAACACATTTGAACTCGTTTTGCACTCATTTTGTTAATTTTTTTTTTGAGTCATTTTGGACAATTTTGATTAATTTTGGAGACATTTCTGGTCATTTTAAACATTATTTCTGTAATTTTGGACATATTCTTAGACCTAGCTGGTTATTTTGGACACCTTTTTGTGATCAAGGACAAACCTGGACATGTTTCACACTAGTTTCAGGCTATTTGAACTCTTTGTTTGGACAAGTTTTGGATCATTCTAACATTTTTTGAGTCATTTTTGAGCCAACTTTCTGGTCATTTTGAACATTACTTTTTGTAGTTTTGGACTAATTCATAAACTCAAATGGTCATTTTGGACACATTTTAATGGATCTGAGAAACTGCAATGAACATTTTTTTTTACTGTTTTCTGACATTTTATGGAACAAATGATGGAAACAACAGTGACAGCTCTGATTGGATGCTGCCATCTGCCACCAACCACAGAACTCCTTTGGTCCTTTAAAGATCCACATCAAGGACGTGAAGAACCATCCAGTAAATAAAGGAGTTGTTTAATGGGTTAAGGTGCTTTGAACCATTACTTTTCTCAAGGTTGTGGTTTCTACAACTGATCTGGTTTGGATCTAATGAGGAATCTTTGTTGAATGTTGTCATTTTTCTCTTACAGAAATCTTCTGAAACACTTAAACCACGATGCAGCAGCTTCTGAACATGAATCCTAATGATCTGGACTAAAAGCTGCTTCTTCTGCAGATTTTCACCTCCCGTCAGACGATTAAATCCCCGAGGCGTCGGCACCTTGGAGATCCACCTGACAGCCAGGAAGTGACATCACCTGGAGCTCAGCGGGACTTCCTGTTGCAGCGGCTAACTAAAGGTCAGGAAGTTGGGGGTCGACTCAAATGTCAGAGCTAATCCGAGCCGACGGAAACGAGCCGTTGAAAGTGAATTGCTAATGTGATGGATGAATGTGGGCAGGAAGAAAGAGTCTGACATCCACAATATGGAGGCGGCCTGATCACATTAGACCAAAACACAAACGCAGCGCCGCCACTCGGCTAATTACTTCTGGCAGGACACAAGTGTAAAACACAAACAATTACCCGGACAGGAGACGGAGAAGAAAGACGAGGAGATGAAGTTTGACTGCTCTGACGCCGTTCATTAGTTCGGACAGGAAGGAAGGAGAGTAAACACCAAATATGGGCGTACGGGGCTGAGAGGAAGCCTTTCTGAAAACATTTCATGCATCTCGTTATTTTCTGGTCCCTGGTGGTGTTTGGAGTTCTGACTGATTGAACGAGCAACCAGAACTCTGTCGAGTGCAACTACAACCTTAATTAGTGGCATTCATCAGCTCTGTCAGACGTCCCAGGTGGACCAAACGCTCGCTGCTGCAGTAATTGATGGAGACTAGAAGCTTCTCTGAGCGCTGACGACGAGTAGCTTCTAGAATAACCTGAATAAGAACAGAATCGACTAAACAAAGACAATCTGTCAGCGAAATCAGGTCAGAGGGACGTGGAAACTGAGAAAAATGCTGCACAGAATGAGCACAAAGCAACAAAACCAACCTGAAAAAGACAAAATGTCGACAGAAACATGCAAACAGCTGCAAGAATTGGGGAAGTAGGTCGGAGAAGGAAACATAAACTGACTAAAAAGATCCACAAAATGTGCACAAAAAGATAAAAATGACAGAAATTGATAAAAAAATAGACGCCAAATAATAAAACAAAAAAACAATGCATCAATAAAAGTAACAGGAAAAGACAAAAACATCGGCAAGCAACAGCAGAAGTGACACAAAATGACAACGAAGACACAGAAGCAAGTAAAAAAGCCAAAATACTGGATCAGAATGTGCAAACTGATCACATAATTAATATACAAAACGACCTCAAAGAGACACAAACCAGCAGCAGCTGCAAATTCATGCAAAAACTTTTAAAAAAAGATGCAAACAGCAAAGAAAAAGGTAGAGAACACACAAGATTAACACAAAAACTGACAAACAGCTGCACAATACGAGCACAGAAAGGCACAAAACCAACGAAAAAAAAACGACAGAAAAATCCAAACAGCTACAAACATGTGTGAATGTTTGTGAAGAAAACACAAACGGACAAAAAAGATCCACAAAATGACAGAAAGGCGTAAAAATAGTCACCAAATAACTGTTAAGAGAGGAAAAAAAAATCTAAAATAAAATATAAAAAGACAAAAATGTTGGCGAGCAACAGCGAAAGTGACACGAATCACCAACAAAGAGACAGAACCAAGTAAACAACACTCAAATATTGGATCAGAACATGAGAGGGACACAAAATGCCGAGAAAAAAAAAAGACGCAAATTGCAAAGAAAGACAAAAAATGTCTGTGATAACGGCTGAATGATTCAAAAACTGACAAAAAAGTTGCACAACATGGCAGAAACCGTTAAAAACAGACGACTAGGAGGCGAATAAAACTGTAAACAAACACGACATGTTGTTTGTTTACAAACAACTGAGAGTCGAAACAAACAAACCTGCTGCACAGAAAACAAACACCTGGAACATGTTCTATGAATGTTCTGTTCTATAAGGAAACTAAAACCTACATGCAGATAAAGAAACAACAACAACAACATCTCTGTTGACGTAACTTTTCCAACAACACCTTGACGGATCGATTTAACCGTCCGGCACCAGAGCCGATCCTCTAAAAGGTCAGAACATCTCTCGGTTCCTCCGACGTGACGAACCTTCCAGTAGAAACACTTCTAGTCAGCTTGCTGCTATTTCAGGAGATAATTATAAATGTTATAAATAAAACTCTCTCAGGGCTGTTTTCTGAATCTGCTGCAGCCCTGAAAAACTCTCAATCGATGGAAATCTGAATATAAAGGAGTGTTTCCAGAATGGCGCTTGGTTTCCTTCACCGCTTCCGGTTTGTGTTTCGTTGTAAAGCCTTTAAACAGCCACAAACAGCCGCTCTGGCTTTCCTTTGATTGCTTGCTTAACCGACTACTTCCCCAGAAACCCTCCAAAAAAAAAGGAAAAAGGAAAAAGAGCGAGCGAGCGAGCGTTGGAGTGGGCAAAACAAAACTCAGAGAAACTGAAATGTTATCACTTGAAAAGACACTTAAACTCCACTCAGCATTTGCAATTCAAATTAACCTTCAGCCGGGCGGCTCGTCCTCCTCCTCTCCAACGCAAACTGAATGAATTTAGCTTCCACTTCAAGCGGCTTCTGTTTCAGCTGCTCCACTTCCACGTCTTCAAGGTCTCCGGATTCGTCGAACAGAGGCAGAAAGAATAAAACGGGTAAACGAAGTGGCGTTTTCGTCATCTTTTAGGGAAACGTGTACCTCGTATGTCCAAGGAGTGCTGAAGGAAACTCGTCCAAGAAACCCCCCAGTGTTCACCTCTGAAGAGTATTTTTAGTATTCGTGGTACATTTTGAGGAACTGGGCGCCATTGGTGGCACAAAAAGTGTCCAGATGGCACTTCCTGTTTCTGGAAACGCCCCAAAACCGACTTTAAAACCAACCCCGAGTGGTTTAGTAGAAGGTATTTTGACTTCCTTTTGGTTCATCCAAGTCTCTGAGGTATTTATTGTCACCCTCAGTTCACATGATGCCAACAATCACAGGTTTCAAGTTGCTAATGTTGGTAGACCTGCCTGGTGAGGAACCTCAGGTCTGCATTGTCAGCACCTGATATCACACTTCAACGTCTTTCAGTGCTTCAGCTTCAGATCCAGCTTTAATTCCATGAAGTACTTCAAAATTATCTGTTTCTACAACACACATACATTTCAAAAACTACAAAACACTGGACTGGAACCTCTTTCAGTGTCTTGTTTCAGCTGACACTTCAACTTCTTTCAGCTGGACTGCACCAAACAAGCCTGAAATGACTCATTTTTAACCACCTTTAACCATTTTTCAGCCTTCTTATCTGAGCATTCACACAGATTTCTTGCAGTGACTCCACTCTCGCTGCCACTTCAACTTCTTTCAGTGCATCAATTTTAGATTCAGTTTCTGTCTTTGAAAAATTGTGAAGCATCAAGTTTTAAGCAGCTAAAGAAAACTGAAATGAAAACACAATGAAGCCACAACTTCATTCATCCTCTTTGTTTCAAGCAACACTTCAGCTTCTTTCAGTCCAGCTGCACCATCGTCTGCTGTTTCTACCAAACAAATCCACTTCAAAAGCTGCAGAGAAGCAAATTAGAAGACATTTGAACAATTTTATTTTTACAATCCAAAAAAGTGATGAGATTAATTCACTGAGTGAGAAGACAGTGGGCAACATACAACTACAACATCTGGATAAATCGCAGCTTCATTTTCACTGCCACTTCAACATCTTTCAGTGCTTCAACTTCAGATCCAGCATCAGTTCCATGAAGCACTTCAAAATGATCTGCAACACATATATGTTTCAAAAACTACAAAACACTGGACTGGAACCTCTTTCAGTGTCATTGTTTCAGCTGACACTTCAACTCCTTTCAGTTAGACTGCACCAAAGAAGACAAAAATTACTCTTTTTTAAAAAATAAAAATAAAAAATTCAGCACTATTATCTGAGCATTCACACAGATCTCTTGCAGTGACTCTCCTCTCACTGACACTTCAACTTCTTTCGGTGCATCAACTTCAGATCGAGCTTCAATTCCATGAAATGTTTTAAAGTCATCAGTTTCTGCTTTTCAAAAATTATGAAACATCGAGCAATTGAAGAAAAATAAATGCCAACACAATGACGCCACAACATCTGCTTTGTTTCAAACGACACTTCAGCGTCTTTCAGTTCAGCTGCGCCACGAGTCCACTTCAAAGCCGCAGAGAATCAAATTTGTAGACATTTAAACAATTTCATTCTTAAAATCCAACAAAAGTGTTGAGATTGATTTACTGAATAAAAAGGCAGTGGGGCAACATACAACTACAACAAAGACAGAACCTCTTTCAGCATCTTTCTTTCGGCTGACGCTTCAACTTCTTTGAGTTAGACTGCACCAAAGAAGCCTAAAATCACCAACATGCAGCTAACATTTTTTTAAACCCTTTTCAGTCTTATCTTCACACAAATGTCTTGCAATGATTCCACTTTCACCACCACTTCATCTGCTTTCAGTGCATCAACTTCAACTCCATGAAGTGCTTTAAAGTTATCAGTTTCTGCAACACGTGTGGCTTTCAAGAATGAAACATCAAGTTTCTAACAAGTGAATAAAACGAAAAAGCCGCCACAACTTCATCCATCCTCTTTGTTTCAATCAACACTTCAACTTCTTTCACTTCAGCTGCACCGACATCAACCGTTTCCACACAAAAACCAATTTAGAATGAGCTGGAGGACATGTTAAACTTTTCTGCAACAAACTCACTCACATCCATCTTCAGTTTCATTTAATCAATTACGTAACCGGAGGCCAAACATAAGCGAGATGAAGGCAAACGTTGTCGCTACAGCAACACTTCGCTGCATATAGAGAAGTTTGTTCGCTAAAACGCTTCATTTTCCGCCAGCTAGAGCCCCCTGACACGCAGGGAAGAATCAGAGGACGCAGAGTTTTCTTTTTCCTGATACGAGAACAAATTAATGAACCCGACAGTAATTGCTCAAAGGACAAAGAGTTGGCCGACTTCCCCCAAAACGTTCGGGGGGAAGAAGGTTGTTTTCTCTTTGGCTGACTGGCGTCGGCAGGGGGATAGAGGAGTCAACGGGGTGGTTTTTATTTAACGAATCAAACTTCACAGGAACAAAGCATCTTTTCGTGCCTCGGCTTCGTCCCGATCGCACCGAAAGCGATCCTGGCGACAACACGGGGGTGAATGAGAACCGGCGGCGGCCTTACCGAGCTTCGGCAGCGAGTACTGGACTTTAAAGTAGTCCTGATAAAATCCCAGGAGCCTCTTGGTGATGTGGAGGGCGTAGTCGCCGGCGCCGCTGGAGATGGCGTCGGGCCGGGCGTAGAGTCGGATCTGAAAGAGAAAAGATAGCGAGAGAGGAAATTAGAATTAGTGTTTGCTCGGCTCTGCGCGGAACAAAACGGAATTAAGCCTCCGTGTGTTTTTTTTTTTTTCATCGTCGTCGTCGTGCAGAAAAAGGAAATTAAATTTGGCAAACAGAAGAAAGCCGAAGCGCGTATTAAGCTCCACAGAGGAAATAATACAATCAGGTGGTGTCCGAGGTGAAATCTGCAGAGGGAAGAAATGCAATCTGAGAGGTGTTGTAGCTTTGCTTTGTTTTTCTGTTGGAGGAGGAATCAGGCCGGCGTTCGGCGGGTCAGCTCTGCAGAGAACCGGCCCTCCAGACAACATAACACACTTACGCCGAGTTCCCCTTCGATTCCGCAGCAAGAAGGAATTGAAAGAAGGAATCTAATTTTAGACACACAAAAACAACATGTTCGAGTTAGAAGTTCAGCGCGTGAAGCTCAGTTTGGTCTCATTACTCCGGCGGCTCAACACTTTAAAGTCCAGTTTCTGGTCGTGTTTTTAACCTCCTGCCTCATGTTTCTCTGCAATCTAAAGTCCTGCAGCTCCAGAGGAGCAACATGAAGGAGAGAGAACTCAGGAATGAGGGAGAAAAGTACCGATTAAAGCTACTTCCTTTGGTTATTTATTATACAAACATTAAGAAAAAATGGAATCAACATGTACACCATCTACAGCCTCTACATCAGCCATAGAAAGATGTTCCACCATCAGCAACTTTGGTTATTTTTTAAACAGAAACCTCCCTTTAAACCCCACCGTCGGGTTTCGGAGCTCAGAGACTAAACTCCACCAGTGAACGAGCCTTAAACGCATCAGAACGTCTGTAACCGCCAACAACAAACGCACACGAGCTCGTCTGCCAAACGCTCCGATCAATAATCAATACCTCCGGGTCACGTGACCCACCAGCTGCTCATCGGCGCTGTGACCTGCTGCAGAACTCTGATGACAGCGTGGAGCTCAAACTCTCATCACAGTCGCCGGTTTCTTCCTGTGATTGCTGCTGATGTTTGTGGGTTAAAGTGAAAATCACAGCTTTCTGAGAGCAGAGCTGTAAAACCAACAGTTTTCTCCCAACGAGGCAACACGACACAACATGACGACAACACGTGATGCGGCTGATCTGATCTGTTAAAATACAACAATTTAATCAGTCTGGAATCATGAGAAGGTAAATGTAGAACATATGGAGTCGCCTGATAATCAGGAGTCTCACTGGAAACCATGTAGACGCACCAAACTACCCTCGACATTTACAGAAGCAGGTTCTGTTAATGATTAACGGAATAATTTAACCAATCGAAAATGTGTTAACCGGTAGGTCTGAAGAAGACGGTCAAGCTTGTCAGAGTAGTACCTGGTTGTTCCACCAGGTGGCAGAGCTAGCACTGGGACACCATGACAAAGACTTGTGTGGAGGTTAATGACCTCCGACTAAAGCTAACGTGTTTAAGACAAATTAGAATTGGTTAGGAAGTTTTAGTCACTGTGGACAGGTTTTTTTGTTTTGCTGTAGTACCTGGTTGTTCCACCAGGTGGAGCCTCTCACCGTTTATTTCTGCAGACCATGACAGAGACTTCTGTTGCGCTTAATGACCTCCAACCAGAGCTCATGTTTAAGATATCGTCGTCACACCTTAAAATTAAATGTTTTATCATCTGTGTTTCTCTAAATGAAGCCACAATTTATGAGACAAACAAAACACTGCGTTGAAAGAAATGAACAGTTATTTAATCCAAAGTTGTTTTACACGTAGAATTAAACCAGTCCGATCCATTCTGGAGAATTTTTCAAATATCAGTTTTGTTTTTTTTCCCCCATTTATTCCCCAAAAGTGAAGTCTAAACAGCCGGGTTGCCCCCTGGTGGCCGGTTGCTGAACAGCTCATAAACGTTTTCACTAAACAGGTTTCTTTATGGGTTCTTATGATGTTTATTTTCTGGTTCAGTTTGTTGTTGATCATATTATTTGATCCCATTAAAGAACTTGTTCACCACCATGACTGACAGCTTCTCTGAATATTAAAGGTTTGAGGTTTAAAAAAGAAAAGAAAGGACCTTGAACCTTGAAACCACCTTGGAGCGCCGGTGATAAAAGCAGCAGAGCTTCTGTTGACCCGCTGACGTTCTGGGATCCTTCGGTTCGACCGCGAAGCCGCATTAAAAGTGAAAACACAACCTCTGCGATCACCTGCTCACCGTCGGCTGCTGCCCTCCACGACAGAAACGTTTCACTTCACTGATTCTCGGCTGATTCTCTGGAATGAAGCGACGCTTTCAGTCGATTTGGCAGCTTTGGAGAGACGATGAGACTCGGCTCTTCTCCTCTCGTGGACTTTCGACATGACATTGAACCAAATTGATCAAATTTCCAACATATAAGAAGTCATTCTGAGAAACGCTTTAACGGTTTTAGACGCTCTGAGATGTGAAGCTGAAGGAACTCGATCGCTGCTTTAAGGGCGACTCGAACGTTTGTGTTTCCTTTTGTTAACTCACAGAGAATAAAGTGACAACACTCCACTGATTTTAACATATTGTTGCTGCCGGTTTATAGTTTATGGAACCACGTTTTAGCAGATTGTAGAGGTGAAGCTCATAAAGCGTGTCGCTGCAAATTCTGCAAAAAAACAACAACCAGTGTTTTGACACTGAAAGAGTTTTGCTCTGCTGAGCACAACGAACAGGAAGATTCAACCTGCTGACGTTTCCATTTGGAGCTAATTACCAACCAGCTCGTTGTGATTCAGGTTCTGGGCTTCGTCCGTCGCCCTGCCGACACTCTAACGCCTCTAAATCCAGCTGGATCTCACAGAGACCCGACAGATCTCAGCGGTTCCTCCAACCTGCACAGCTTTTAATCCGCCACAGTCGAGTAAACGCACAGCACGACAACCAGAACCAACATGGACGGAAACCCGCAGCTTGTTCTGTTTGTGTGCACGAGGATTTATTCTGAAACATCCAGAAAACAAAAAGGGTTCGATGTCACCAGAAATCAAACTCCAACAGCCATGAAATGTGCTGAGGACACAAACAGAACGGGTTCCAGCTGGTCGGGAAGATTGAATGACTCCAGCAGAGGATGAATCTCTAATTATTGGTCCTTGAAATGGAATAAGAAGTGCAAAGTGTTTGAACAAAGGTGGTTTTGTGTCTCCAGAAGGTTCCTGTCAGTGTCTATAAATGGACGGATCCATGTTTCTTGTCCAAAATGACTCAAAATGGGTCCAAAATGATGCAAAAACTGGTCCTTGAAAATGGAAGAAGGGCAAAATTCAGTGGTTTTGTGTCCCTAGAAAGTTCCTGCCAGTGTTTATCCATGGATGGATCCATGTTTCCTGCTAAAAATCCAGTCTTTGGTTGACATTTCACCAACTGTTGAGGCTCTAACGTCAGTAGAATTTAATATGTGGAGAGTATGGACATATGATATGGATATATGTACAGGGACATTTGGAAAAATGAGCCTCATATGGTGTTAAATGTTAACATGAAGACAACATTAAAGCAGCTGGTACCTCTGCACGTATGATAACAACATCTAGAACCTGTGAACACCAGTTTGTTTCCTACCAATGATCCATGTCAGCATTTTGAAATGTCAAAATAGCAAAAACCCTTAACTCTTGTCTTGCCACACATCACCTCCTACTGATGTTAGAGCCTCAACTGACGTTAGAGCCTCAACAGTTGGTGAAATGTCGACCAAAGACTGGATTTTTAGTGGAAACATGGATCCATCCATATTTTCAAACTTACAGGAACTTTCTGGGGACAAACCGACACTTTAATTCGAACCTGTTGCACTTTTTTCCCATTTTCAAGGACCGATAATTAAATATTTGTCCTCCAATGGAGCCATTTAATCATTTTGATCTGCTAGAAACTATTCTGTCTGTGTTTTTACCAAATTTCATGAACGTGGGAGTTTTATTTCTGGAGATATTGAACCCTGAAAATGGCTTCTTCTTCTTCTTCTTCATAGCCACCACTGCAGCCCTGATTGGTGCTACCATGGCTCCTTCTAGACCTCCTGATTAGCGCTGACCCTATTGGTCCTCCTGGATCGTTTTGCATCTTTGTGAAGTTTTCCATTCAGAATTTTTAGTTCCACCAACCAGCCTTTTCCATGTGGAGCCATGATGTAGACATAACCACCGTCCATAGGTCCAAAATTGAGAAGGTTCTGCTGTTAGCAGCTTATCTTAGAACCAAGTTCATGCATTTAGGCTGATTGGAACCTAAAATAGTATTCAGTTTAGTTTCACTTTTTCTACTAGATCTATTGGAAACTATTCCGTCTGTGTTCTCACCAAATTTCATGAACGTTGGAGTTTTACTTCTGGAGATACTGAACCCTGAAAATGGCTTCGACCACCAAAGTCCTGATTAGTGGCACCACTGGTCCTTCTAGACCTCCTGACATCTTTGTGAAGTCTCACCATCATTTTTTTTTTTTAGTTCCTCTGTCGACTCGTCTCCAGGTGGAGCCATGATGTAGACATAAATAAGGCACAACAGATTTTTCAGAAGGTGGAAATACAAAAACTTTCCAGGTCTGGATGCGTGAAATTCTCAAAATTCAACCAAAAATATGCAACAGAACTTAGATTCTGGTGTCCAACTAACAAATACGTTCCCTCTACAGAAGGTATGCAGCAGCTTATTCCCTGGATCCACAACATCGCAGCCTGAGAATGTAAATAAGCCGGAATAATCCCAGAACTATGAATGATTTCTGGTAAAATATACACTCATACATAGTGTTTCTGTGAGTGCATGTTGGAAACACCAGCAGCACCGCCTCAACATCCTGCTGCTTCCAGCATCATGTGTAAACACAAATCGCATGTTAAACTATGCGGCGCTGCTCCTCCGCGGTTCCCTCGGCAGGGCGGATTCTTTTCAATAAAAATTCCTCCTCCTTCTAAAGCGGCTCCTGCTCTTATCCCCCCTCATTCACCTCCCTCCGCCAGAACTCATCTCGGCAGCCGGCGAGCTGAATATCAGCTCAGAGAGTCGAGGCCTCATTGAAATCGGAGCTTCTTTTCGGCGGCGGTGGCGGCGAGCTGCTGAATTGAATATGGTCTCCGGAGGATTCCTCAAACGCCTGCAGTCATGTTCTCCCAGCTGAGCGGCGGCCCGGACGCATTACACTTTTCAATGGGGGTGGAGGTGACGTTTGACTTCAAAGTGGCAGCGAGAACGCATTCGGCGGTTCTCCGGAGGCCCGAGTCGGCTGCTCGGCGCCAAACGAGACATCCGCTCGGTGGTTCGGCGACAAGTTCTGGGTTCAGACTCACGCTGGTTCCAAATGGAACAAGTGAATTCCAATTATTCACTCCTAGTTTGTTAAATACACAGAATAAAAGAGTAATTTACAGATTTAGACCAGCCTCTTTAGTTGGTTCCACATAATATTGGGTCCATTTAAACTCACATTTCTGTTCATTGACTTAAAGCTAAAAGAAGCTGAAACAAGTTGAAACTGACAAAAATAATAATAGATAAAAATGTAATAAAAATCATGTCATTGCCTTTGAATTGTGGTTCAACAGAAATACAAAAAAATAAATAAATTAAAAAACCCTTCTGCACCTGTTGACAGGTTTTTAGATTTCACTGCTCATCAGCAAACCGCTCTAATTCGTCTGGGACAGTTTTGTTTATTTTTTTAAATTATTCTTTTTAACCACAAATCAAAGCAATGTCTGATTTCACTAAATTCTAATTTAGCACATTTTTATTTATTATTACTTTTTTCAGTTTCTACTTATTTCAGTGACTATTGTGAGTTTTGTCTTTTCTTTAATGGAAGCAAATGAATACATCTGAGGATGACTGTAACGAGATAATTTAGGATCGTGTCTTTGAGGACTTGTAGCCTCAAAAAGTATGCTTAATGAACCAGTTCGTACCACTTAATTAAATGCATTATTGCAAGAAATAAACATTATTGACGTAATAAATTAATTTAAACTCAAATTACTGCATCGATTGAATTAAAACTTAACTGAAGTTGTTGTAACTTAATAAAATCGTCCCGATAACGTCGTATTTCTTCATCATTAGTTCAGCATTTCAGGTTCTCCTTCTTAAAATAACTCGATTTTAAATCTTTAAATGAGTTTTTATTTACAGTCGAAACCAGAAGTTTACATTAACTGTATAAATTAACCAATCAGAAGCTTCCAAAGCCATGACATCATCATCTGGGTGTTCCCAAGGCGTAGAAATCTTAGTGTACGTTAAAGTCATAAAAAAATCTCTGAAAAATTCTCTCTCTCATTTTTCTGGCGTTTAGCAAATAGAAATAATTTTGGTAATCCTGACGGACCTGAAACAGGAAAAGTTTAGTCTGATTTAACGTCAGACAGCGAGAAAAAAAAAAAAACGTTTTATGTCCTTTTATTCAGCAGATGTTAACTTCTGGTTTCACCTGTATGAACCTGTGACTGTCAGGTGGGAGTTGGTCAGAGGATCACCAAACCCAGCAGAGTTCATCCTCTGGTCAACACGAACGTCTGCAGCCAGTTTAATGTAAATGCATCAAAACGTTCCTGATGTTCCAGACGTCCAGTCGTGCTGCTCTGAGCTTCTCCTTATGACTCAGATTTCATGTAAACTCTCCGCTGAAGTCCGTCAACGGAAACGACGCTCTGCACAAATACTTCCTGGTGAAACTCCTTGTGGAGGAGGTGAGGCTTTGATTCGGCGTAGAAACAGACAAAACAGCGAATTATCACAGCGATGGATTAGAAACGAGGAGGCTCCTCAGCAAAACGCCATCAAACGCTCGGTCTTCAAACAGGAAAGCCAATTAGAGGCGACGCTCCGACGGCGGCGGCGGCGAGGAAATAAAGGAACAAACAGCGAGTCCACCGGCGGAGGAGGACCTCGCTTTCTGGACAAATCCAACCAGTAAATAAACTGCAGAGAAACAAACAGGGTCTCTGTTGCACTTAATACAGACTCTGAACAATAATCCTCGGCTCCACTTAATTAACACACTGATGGGATTTAATACAAAACTCAACAGATCAGACCTTTAAGTAGAAACACCAAGAATTAAACTTGGTGCAGAAACCCTCTGAGCTTTTAGTTTTCGTCTTTTTGAACCACCAGCAGTTTCTGGCTGGTTTTCTTTGACTTCGTCGTGTTTTTCCCTCGATGGAAACAGAACAACTCTGGAGCTTCTTTGCTTTTTTTATTCTACAAAAATCTAATAAACCAGGAATCAACACCAACAACTCTGGACATACACCACCTAACATCAACGTCCAGCTAACTCCAGCCAGTGGACTTTGGTTTGTTCCACTTGTGGTTTTAAGTCATTATCTTTTAAAGAAAAACACCCAAAATAAGAAAAACTGGTCCACAGTGACTTAACACTGGTAGCAGCCATTCATCCAAATGGTCTCAAATCAACAAAATGAACACAAAAATGGTCTAAAATTACTTGAAATTTCTCCAATATGATAAAAGATTGTGGAATATGTCTCAAAATTTGTCCAGAGTTACTCAAAAATTCAGCCAAATGCACAAAAACCTTCCAAAATGACTCATGACTCAAGAAAACAGGAAACAAAACACGACCTCTAGATGCTGTGTATAGTTCAAACACTGACTGCAGTTCAACCTGAATATTCTCAGATTTTTATTTAAGTAACCGTTGGTCTCAGCTGAACCAGTCATGGCTCGTTTGTTACGCCGTGAAATGTAGAATTTTTTGTTTTTGACAGAATCTGGTTTAAGTTCAGAGTCGATTTTTGGCAATTTTTTTAAATTAAACTTGTGAAAACACTCCAGCTGTCACTTCCTGTTTGCTTTTAATGACACTTTACAGCCTAATTATTTATCCAGTTGGATTCTTAAGAAGGCAGAGCATTAAATGAGCAAAATAAAATGATAAAATCTCCCAAAAAAAATAACCAACGATGGACTCAAACGATGTCCAATAGCTCCAGGTTGGTATTTTCAGAGTCGAGGTCAACGCTGCGACTCCAAACATCCTCAGACCAAAGATTCCTTCATCAGAACTTCATTCAGCTGCTGGTTCCTCTTTCAGGCGTCGCAGGTGAACTGAACCCGACTAATAACCGGAAAACCCTCCTAATAGCTCCTCTAATTCTCTTAAATCAGCGTCTTCCTCGCGCATCAACAACAAGTGTGTTTATGGCGTCGGTTTCCAGAGATCGGCTGCCAGCACAGACTTTGGGGAGATTCTGGTTCCAGCCAAGAAATGATCCAACTCTTAATTCCCCATAAAGCTCAGCATATTAAAGCAGATAGGAGGTCTTAATTAGTGAGAGTCAGAGGTTCTGAGAATCCGCTTTGTTTCGGATTTCCTCCAGTTTCTCTTTTCCAGTCACAGAAAACTGTGAAGCTTCGTATTTATTTTACCTGAAAGGAGCCAAAATTTTAGT
>NW_007579445.1:73556-74281 GCF_000690725.1 Stegastes partitus
CAGGGATCAGAGTTTCTCTTCCAGCGGATCTGATTTCATTCACAGCAGGAAACCACTAAATTAACCAGTCAGTCAACCAGTGGATGGTGGCGGGAACGTGGGCAGATAAACACCTTTCTACTGCCCCGGTCTCCCCCCCGTCTCCCCCCCGTCTCCCCCCGTCCTCCCTCCTTCCTCCCCCCGCCTTGTTATCTCTCCACTCGGCCGTGACATCTCCGTCTCTCCGTCTGTCGCCCTTGGATGATGGATGGGCTGATGGACGCTCGGTTGCCACGGTAATTTGATGGATGGTTTAGCAGCTGATACGGGCGTGCACGGCGGGCGTGCACGGCGACACACACGGCGGCGGCGTGCGCGCCCGCCAGCCCGCCTCCGTCCGACGAGGGTCCTTGACTTTGAGCTCAACGGGCCTCAGACGGACTCGAACTAACGGCGGCGACCCGAGACGGCGACCGTCCAATCAGATCAGAGCCTCCGGCGCCGACAGACGCCGTGATGGAGCGAGACGGAGCGAAGAAAAAGAGATTCTGTGTCAAAGTCAACGAGACAGAAAAGATGATTGTTGACTTTGGAACAGAAAAGCGAGAGCAGCAGCTTCTGTAGCGCCGGAAAGACGGAAAAAAACAAGCAGAGAGGCAGCAGCTGGACCACGAACAGAACCGAGACACCACGGAGAGCACGAATGAAAACCAGGACGGTCTACAGAGGACCAATAAAGACCAGGA
>NW_007579445.1:75103-80126 GCF_000690725.1 Stegastes partitus
ACAGAGGACCAAAATATCAAAAACAAAAATATCCTTTATTTAATACTTATCTTTATAGTTACAACACTTCATTGTTCATTTTAGATCATATAAACTTTAAAATGACATCTACGAGCAAATTTACGTTAAAAATTAGCATTTTTTAAGAATTATTGATAATAAATAAAAACATTGTGCACGTGTAAAAGTCGTGCATTTACCTTTAAAAACATGTAGAATCACTGCTAGTTGTTATTTATGGTTAGAATTCCAATAAACTGTAAATGTTGGATCATATTATAATCTTTAAATGTGATCTTACAGTAAATTTAGTATATTTGACAGATTGTTCATGTTAAAAACCAAATTGTTTTATAATGTAAATAATCAAGTTAATGCTCTTGTTTTCAGTAAATCAATTAGAATCTCCTCAATTTTTCACTGTAAAATATAACAAAGACGGTTGATTTTACTATGACTGTAGAACTCCTGGTTTATTTCTGGCTCCGCCCCCTTCAGGAAGAAGACCGTCTCTGCTGCCACGGCTTAACAGTGAGGATTAGGAATGTAGAAAATTTTTATTTTTTATTTTTAATGGGTTCTGGCTGGAGCAAACATATGGAAATATACATGTTAAATAATTTATTTTCCTTGATTTCAAGCTCTGATTTGGTAAATTTCCCAACGGAACGGAAGTCTTACATGATTAATGAAAGGAAAACTTGAAAGTTTAAACAAATCTGATGTTTTTTTTTGTTTTTTACCATTTTGAACTGTGATGAGAAACATATTTTGGTGATATTTATTAAATGTAGTATTATCATTAACTAGAATTTTCCAGTTGGAGCAGATTAGACCCAGATGAGTAATTGTATGCTAGTAGCGTAGCATCAGAGCTAATGCTAACGTTAGCCTCGTTATGACTTCAGACCTTCTTGAGTGATTCATATTTTTCAAAATAGACTTTTTAACATCATCTGGTGAAAACTTCTACATGTTTTTCTACTTCTTCCATATTGTTCAGTCTGAGTTTCATTGCTCTAACTGGATTATTTGTTTGAGGATTTAGATATCATTCGGTGGCCTGAGGAGGTGAAACTACCCAATAGTTTAAGTAGAACAAAGCAAAAAGCAAAAGAAAAGTCAATTCTCAGCAGGAGAAATGTGCTTTTTTTTCCTTCTTCTTTCCATTTCATGAGTCATTTCGGAGCATAAATGTGAATGTACGTTGGTCTTCTGGCCTCACCGACCCGCTAACCGTCCAGAAAGCCTCGCTGTGACTTTCATCTGTTACAGTATTTTGCATGTTTGTACTCTGACAAAGCAGATTTGTGCGTCACCCGACAGATGTCCCCATTAAATCAGGACAGTCATAAATTTCAAAGCGTTCGTCCCAGAAAACCTTTTTGTCCTGATCGTCAGATGAAGGTTTTTTTTTTTTTGGTAAATAGAAGCTTGAACACGACGTCCCAGGAGCAAAATTAACCACCGATGACCGACACATCTGCTGCTGCTGCTTCTCACAGCTCAAAGAAGAAAATGACGGCAATAAAAGCACACAAAAGGTTGAACAGCAGCGTTTAAAAGACTCGACGCTGAACTACAAACAGGTAAAAATGGACTTTAAATGCTGCTAAACAACTTTTAACACAATAAATTGAGCAGAGCTCCACATTTCTGGCTTTTATTGTGCAGCTGCAGCCTGTTTTTGGTCCATATTCTAACTTAAATGTTGTTTTTAATAGTTTTTGAAGCGTATAAAGCACATTTATGGTGTTAACGTTGAACTACAGCTCCCATGAGCCTCTGGGGCGGCGCTGATTTAGATCCCTGTAGTTAAACCTTCATCAAAGTTATGCTCGTCCCACAAAAACCAAACGCTGAAGCGGCCTGTTAAGGTTTTAAGACGCGGCGCTGACCTGCAGCTTTTTATCGCTGTTGGCCGCCGACGTGACCTTTTATGATCATTATGGGATGTTAATGTGACATTTTAAATCATCGCACGAGTTTACGATCGAATCCTCGGATGTTTAAGCGGTGGGACGAAAGTGAGCTCACGGTGTTCTGAAAACCCATCTTAAAACATTAATACAACGTTTATCTGACTTTAAAGAACATGAATATGACATTTATTAATACTGAGGAGATTAAAACAAGAACGCTGCTTTATAATAGACCATTATTTTTTATTTTGTCCAATAAACAACGACTTTTATCACTTTAAAGGCTTCATGCTGTAAAGCTGCATTTCTTTTGTTGTTTTAAAACTCTGTAAATCAAATAGAATCCACAAAAATGTAAAATTGATGACTATGGCCACGTTTTTAACCCTCAAAGTTCACCAAATGTTCTTCTGTTGGCTGTAAGAGTGAACACAAGAGTGTTCATGCACTGACAGTATTGTGTTTTGTTAAATTTACTACAACAAATTATACAAATTAACAAAAAAGTGACGCAAAATGACCATTAAGTAGCACAAAATAACCCAAATAACTACAATGTGATACAAAATGGTGCTTCTGCTAATGCTAAACGGTCTCTAAAAACACACTAAATGTTCAGCTGTTGGCTGTAAGAGTGAACACAGGAGTGTTCATGCACCCCTAGCATCATTTTTGTTAAATTTACTACAATAAATTATACAAATTAACCAAAAAGTGATTAAAATGACCATTAAGTGGGACAAAATGCTGCTGTTAACCCTGAAATGTCAAAATAACCAGAATGTGATAGTAAATACGTTTTTAAAAAGCCCCAGAATGAGCACAAAGTGACATAAACAACCTGAGACGGGAGCAAACTGACCACTGAATGACACACCAACCCCATAAAATCATAAAATAACCTGAAAATCATATAAATTAACCACAAAGTGATTAAAAATCACCAGTAAGTAGCACAAAAAGACCATAAAGTGATACAAAATGCAAATACAAACTGTCTCTAAACACTCACAGACCACAGCGGGGCCTTCGGTAAGAGTGAACACATCAGTGTTCAAGCACTCCCAGCATCTGTGTTTGTTAAATTTACAACAACAAACTATAAAAATCAACCAAAAAGTGATTAAAATGACCAATAAGTAGCACAAAGGTAACAAAATGACTACAATGTGATATAAAAACTCCAAATGTTCTGCTGTCGGCTGTAAGCGTGAACAAATCAGTCTTGATGCACTGACAGCATCTGATGACTGAACATGAAGCTGGTTCATTTTTATTTTTGTCTCCAGAACAAGAGGACAATCCTGAGTGTTGTAGAGATTTTAGAGACTTTAAACCAATAAACAAGGACTGAGCAGGTTTGTGTGTGAATTTTTTGTTGCTTTCAACTTATTATTTTTCTTGCGTTGTGATTTTTTTGCTTCTTGTTTGAACCGTATTTTAATCTCACCTCCTTTTATTCGTCCTCGCTGTCGAGCTTCTTCTTGTTATTTTGCCTTCTGGCACAAATTTCTGCTTTTACTTTATAAACTCTTGTTTTTTTTTTTGTTGTTGTGCTGCAACAAAAAAAACACTGAAAATATTATCATGACTTTAAAGAGACGAGTCTCAGGTTTAATTAGATTCAGTTTCCTGACTGTTAAACCTGCTTTACCAAAAAGCATCTGATGTTTTAATTAATCAGGATTCTTGGACTTTAATCTTTCCGACGGTCCTTGAACTAATCATGATGGAAAAATTAACCAAGAAAACCCTAAAATTGATCGAATATTTCACTTTATTGTAACGAGCTCATTTAAAAAATAGCAGTAAATGAACCATTTGCACCAGATTACGCAAAAAAAAAAGAGACTAAAATCAAGTTTTCAGCTGAACTGCAGGCAGCGTTTCCACAAAGCGGAGAAGAGACGAGTGTAGAAATGTGAATAAAATATCTGTTATCCAGGATCGGTGACATCCACGGCCTGTTGGACAACTCCTATACATGCTTACTCCTTTTTGTTTTTTTGTAAAATAAATAATCCAAGACATTTAACTTTGGGTTTTCCTTTCGTTATAATTCATGCCATCCTGAGTTCTTTCTCCGTCTTCGTGTTGTTGTTTCCACAGAGGTGAAGATAAATGAGCCACCAGTGAAGAAAAATGTGACGAAGCACAAAAACACAAGCTCAAAGATCAGAGGATTAAACCACAAGTTCCTGCATCCTGCATTAAAAGACACGTTCTTCCATTAACTTGTCAGAAAGATGCAGAACGTGTGACCTTTAAACGAGTAATTCATAACGCGAAACGACAAAACCGGTGTTTGTCGGCGCTTTTTCTTATTTTTCTTATTGTCAGCAAATGTCATTAAAAGACCAAAACCGGCTCCGTGTCGCTTCATCAAACCCCAGAAGAAGAAACAGCTTCTGAACGCACGGCTTCATTTAGAACAAACAGGAAAAAGGCCGACGGGAAGCGAACCCAAGCTGGTCAGGGACTACTTCCAGCGGCGGATTAATCCACATTTGATTGGATTTGGAGCAGCACGACGGTGTTTGTGGTTCTGAGTGGAAATAAAAACAATATTTTTGGACAACAGCTGAGCTCTGTGGCACGAGAGAACAAGACATCAGGCTTCGGAAACATCCGTCGTCGTTGGTGACCAACTTTATCCTCCAACCGGGACTTAATGTCGACGCTTTACCGGCTGTTGACAAAGAAGCGAGTTTTGTAAGAAGCTGTTTGGTGGAGGTCCAGTTTAATTAAGTTCTGTTTGTCACCAGCTGGAAACAACAGTTCCACCGGCGGGAGGGTTAACCGGCGGCTTTCAAACACAAGTGCTGTTGCTATGGTTACCAGCATTACAGCCCACTGAGCGGTTTGAACCGAAGTGACCCCAGAGACCTCCTCGTTAACCTCGTCGAGCAGGAACACCAGAGCAGAGCGGCTGGTTGGTTCACTGTTAGTCAACTTGACTGATTGGTTCTTCATCTGGAGTAGAAGCTGCACTCTGAGAAGCACCAGAGCCTTTAGGAACCCTCTGAGGTTCCTCAACGTTTGCTATCTGAGCTGCTGAACTAATTCCTTCATGATGCTGCCACCGCCGTGCTTCATCATGA
>NW_007579445.1:80511-93377 GCF_000690725.1 Stegastes partitus
GCTGCCACCACCGTGCTTCACAGTGGGGATGGTAATTGCTATACATAAGGACCTCAGATGATCCATTTATTAACTGTGTGACCTCTAGCACCACCTGCCTGCACCAGAGTGGAATTAGTCACTTTAAACGGGGTGAATACTTTGGTTACATTTTATAATCAGTAATTTATTTTGCTTTATAGAATCAGGTTTAATTTTTTTTTGTAGAATCTCGTCCTAAAAGCCAAAAGGAATCGACCGTATTGTTCAAAAGCAATTAAAGGCTCCAACGTCTCAGAGGGCTGAACATGTTTTATGAGCCTTGTTTTACTGCACAGTACAGAGAATATTGACAATCCTTCTATTTGTTGTAAAAAATCCAATTTTTTCCCAGATGTTGTCTCAGCTGTGATATCAGAAACGCCTCTCGGTGCGACGGACCTCAACCGTTTCCAGCTTTTCCGTCATTATCTTGTTAAAGGCAGATGTGCTGCAGACAGAAACCCATCCACGCTCAGATTCCAGCGGCGATTAGCTGCTCGATAAACACCGACCGTCTCTGCTTTACGACGCTGCCAGTCGGCGGGATGACAGAAAACGCAGGAATAACGAGCTAAATGGCTGAAGATGAAGGTTTTATTGAACAGGGGCCCGCTCGCCGGGTCATCGCACACTGTTTGTTTGTTTGTTTGTTTGCATTGTGTCGGGCTTTAATCCTCCCTGAAGGGAAAGCGTCTCATTACAGGAAACAGAGATCCTCACCACGGCGACAATAGGACGGGAAGACGAGCAGCTGTTTGTGACGGAGGTGAAGGAAGAGAAGAAAGAGGAGGAATCCCGAGACAATGAGGCCTGGACCAGTCCCAGACGAAGCCATGTGTCTGTGCTCAAGGACAGAAAGGATCCGTTTGTTCTGACGGTTCCTGCGAGTGTTTGGTTCCGTATTCACTTCCTCTATAAGCATTAAAGCTCTTTAAGGCGTTAATACCTACTTTCAGCGCTGATGATCGCTCACAGACTCATTACTCGGTTCTTCAGAGCAGCGTCGTAAACACACAGCGTACCGTCTGATCCCCGATGCTGCCGTTTGTCGGCCGTAAACGTCTGTTTAAGTTCTGGATGTAACACCAGTACTTTTACTGGACATGAATCTTGTTGATGCTAACCAGGAATGCTAACGCTGCTAGCAACAATATCTACCTCCGCTGTCGAAAACCAATCGAGCCGCTTTCAGAAAATATTAAAGGTGCTGTTTTTAACTCAACGAACCCCAACAGCGGGTCTGAAAAGTAGTTTATCTCAAAGAAACTGCCAAAATGGATGATGGAGCATCTTTCTACATCTGATGGTGGAACATCTTCCTGGAGCTGATATGCAGGTTTTTCTACAATAAATAAATAAATTCAACTTTAGTTTTATTCAGTTTTTTATGATTTCTGAGTCATTCTGGTCAGAAGATGTTTCTGAGTTCTTTCTCCTTCCAGTCGTGTTGTTTCCATCAAAGTGCAGAACTTTTATATTTCAGTGAAAAACGAGCCGCCGACGACGAAGAGAAATTACACAGCAGCAAGAAAACACTTATTAATTCATGTGAAATGAGCCCAGATGAAGAAAAAAAGTGTACACTGGTTCCCAACTTGTAGATAAAAAAAGTAAACTATTGCTGCTCCAAAGCAAAGTGTGAAATCATCTGTACTCTATTTTTAATTTTTCTGTTTTCGGAGCGGCGGCGGCGTCTCCGTTGCTGGTGGTCGGTGGCTTTCTTCAGAAACGGTTGGAGTTTTGTTTTAATGATGTCGTGATTCAGCCGACGTCGCTGCAAGAGCAGGACTGGAAAACTTCTCTCAGCGGATAGTAGTTACAGGTACATGCAGTTAAGTCTGTAATTAGTGTAAAAAACCAGCGCCGTCGGACGTCGCCTGGCTTTGACCACGTACACCTCCATCTGAGGCAGTCAGGAAACCACACCGAGGGTTTCTGCAGACAAACGCTCAGCAAAAGCCAGTTTTTAAAGGAAAGAAGTTGAAAGCAGAGCAGTGAGCTGCCTCAAGGGAAAAACTCCCAACCACCGGTTTAGATACGTGGAGGACACCTGGGTCAGAATCAAAAGAGAAGGAGAAGGAGAAGAAACCTTCGTGGAACAGATCAATTCTGAAGAGATAAACATCAAGTTCAAAGAGACGACGTGAACTTAAAGAAACTGAATTTCTCTGACTGTGTTCACGGTGAGGAGGATGAAACCTTTAAGTCTACACGAAACCTGCACAGAGACGAGCATCTGCTGTTTGATGGTCGCCACCTCCTGGAACACTGGCTGGGAGTCGACAGAACCTTCCAGAACCTGCCTGAGAATGTCCAGACTAAAGGTGGAACAACTGCCAGCCTGTGGTCCAGGTACCGTACGACACTGGGTCGGAACCAAAAGCAAACTACTATCCAGTGTTTGAAGGCTGCCACCTACTGGAACATTGGCTGGGAATCCTCAGAAACCCTCTAGAACCTGGCTAAGAAAGTCCTGACAAACGGTGGAACAACTGCTGGTCTCTGACACAGAACCAAAAGCCAACAAACAGAACCTTCAAACAACAGTTCGACTCACGTGGTGTCAACATCAAGGTAGAGAAATCTCTACACTGAAGTTCACAGAAAACCTCGACTCACAGACCGAACGTAAAAAAACAAAGTTCACACGTATTTCAAAGCACTTAGAACCTGCTGCGAACCCAACCGGGCTTCGTTAAAGCCGACAAAAAGAGACGGAACAAAAGATCCAACAGAGAAGAACTCAACTGGTGTGTTTGAGAAATTACGAAACAAAACATCTGCGTACAGTCGAGACAACGAGCTGGTTCAGGATGAAACGAGCTGAGAAGTTCTGTAGACCTGCAGTGAACATCTTAGAGACCGACAGCAGCAACGTTACCTCCACAGTGTAGCAGTAATCATTCTGGATACCCGAGAAACTCTTCAGCAAAGGCCAACAAACCCTCGTTACGGCGAGTAAACCTTCATACGCCCCGACAACCGACCAAGACGTTATAGCGACTGCATAGCAACCGTCTCCCAGCAAACACCCGGAGACAGCACTCCTCGGACTATTTATAGAAAATAACCTTTCCATTTCTTAGCCGGTCTGTCACTTTTGGAATCGTAGCTATGGCAATACAGGTACTGAAGACGTACTGTGGAAATGCAGCTGAACGTCGCGGTTCGATGCGGTGAAACGTTATTAAAAAACGTCCCGTAGAGAGAACGAACGAGTCCTCGTCCTTGAAGGACTCGTCGCCCGAGGAAACACCTTCCGTGACCTTGTCGATCAAGCGGCGTCGCGTTAGAAACGAGCTATCGATTGTTTGCCGCTAATTTACCGTCCGCGAGTCGGAGATTTGTTTCTACTGAGCGCCTGTTGTTCAGCGGGAGGACGAAGGTTTCCGTCAGATGAAGCCGTTTGGTGGTGAACAGGATGGAGGGATGTGTTTTTTCTTCTCCTCGTATAAAGCTGTTCCTTTCAGAGGTTCGGGAGGAGGAGGAGGAGGAGGAGGAGGAGGATGGAGGGATGGCAGGATTAATGTTTCTGTCAGAGGAAGCTGCTCTGCAAACAGACAGCAGCGGCGTCTCCACTGCCTTCAGGCTGAAACAAGGATTTGAACACGAGAGCGACGCTGTAACCGAGAACACCGAGCGAATCCGGCGACTGTGTGTAAATATAAAAATGTGCATCCTGGATCCTCGTCATGTCCCCGCAACGCTCTTTGTCTCCAATCACATCCTGTTTTTTTTGTTTTATTTTATTTTATTTTTAAAAACACAGCTATTCAAAGGCGGGACAATCTCACCCCTTAATCTCGCGGCGTTCTGGCTAATTCTGGCCGCCGAGCGTTCAGAAATGTGTCGGAGGGAGGAAAATCCATTCATTCAACATGCGGCGGCGGAAAAAGAAGCTGCGGTATTTCATCATTTTTTTTGGGCTACCGAGGCCTTCGCCGCCGTGTTCACGTCTCCTTCACATTTCCCCGCAGAGGAACTGGAAAAAAAGTCCTGCACCGCCGCAGAAGCACAACAAACCGTGAAGGAGTGGAGAGGAGCTGTCAGCCAGAGAGACGGAAATAGTCATAAAAAGACAAAATGGAAGTCGACTTGTTAACAGAAACTGAACCCAACGTGTCCAAAGTTTCTAAACCGTGATTAGAAACCAAACGGTGAGTCCATGTCTCGTCCGAGAGTGAAGACGGACGAAGCAGCGAAGTTACCCCCCACGTCTCTGAAGGAGGCTTAACGCTGATCGTTATCGCGTTATTTTGTTTTCCACGATGGCAAAACGTGCAATCTGATTGATTTCCAATGAGCCGCGGCTGTAATTTGTAAATGAGGGATTCGTGGATCGATGGGCGGCCGCAGAGCTCCGCTTCCACATAACGGAGAACCGGAGCCGGTCGGGCGTCTGTAAGCGATACCTCACGGAGCTGCTGCAAGGGGATAAATCACTGATCCAATATCTCTAAAACATAAGCTGCAAACGATCCCAGCTGGTGGCGGAACATCCTCAGAAATCTATTAATTCCTGCTCGGTGCAGATTATGTTGTGGAGGATCGCGGGGCGGTCGAGTCTCTGCCAAGTCAAGCTGAGCACAAACAGGACGAGTCGTAGCAGGTGAGGAGAGATTAACCCAAAAGAAGTGAGGAGGACGGGTTTATCCAACGCTTAGACGAACGTTAATCTGTGTTGAATTAGACAAAAACCAACGCTGGAGCCTCTTAGCGTAGCATCGTTTAGCATTAGCAGCTCAGCAGCAGTTAAGTTTAGCAGCAACGGGACCATGATGGAGACTCTGAGGAGGTTCATGGAGTCAGAAAAGAGCTCATGTGAACTTTAATCAACCAGGACGGAGTTCTGGTGTCTCTGTAGCGTACACTGTAAAGGAATGCAAGTCTTTTTTTTTTTTTTTTTGAACAGTCTGTTTCTGTAAACGTCTTAAACAATGTGGAGTTATTTTACAGAATTTCCCTGTTTGGCAAAGCTACAGACAACACATAAGAAAATCAGCAAATATATACATATATATATATATATATATACATAACGTACAATAACACAGGACGAAACTGTTCACATCAGAGAACTGTATTTTTTTTAAGTATTAAAAAAACGTTTACATTTAACTGTAAAATTACCCTATTTTTACTGTATTTAATTCAGCAACAATCCAAAAGTATTATATATATATAATATTTTTTTAAGTATAAGTGTATGTATTAAATATGTATTAACATATTATTAACTAACATTAATTTTTTATTTTTTTTAAAAAGCATGTTAAATATTAAAAACATAAATATTTGTTTTTTTACGGCCGGATTTGCTAAATTACGGATAATATTTAATAAAATCACAGATAAGAGTAATATTTTAAATGCTAGCTTTACAAAAAATGGGGAAAAAACTGTAAATAATGTCCTTATCAAAAATCTTTTTTTTTTGCCATTATTTCTTTTTAGAAATATTTTTTTTGTAATTTTAAACATACATTTTTTTTTTTTTTTTTTAAAATGGTTTTTTTTTTTTATTTTTTTTTTTTTAAGTTTTTTTTTTTCTTTGTCCTTTTGTTTTTTTCTTCCACATCTTTTGTTGTCTTTTCAGCCCAAATCTTGCATCTTGGTTCTTTTGACGTAAACATCAGAGACCAAATGTCCACTGCGCTCAGATTGCATCATCAATTAATTAATTATTGATCGATAATTATTGACTTTAAGACGATTTACAGAAGAGATATTCATCTGTACGATCGTTCTACCGCCGTGACGTCTCTCATTGTTCCAGTAAACAGACTTTAACATCGACTTCACGTCACTGGATTCCAAGCAGCTGTTTTATTTACTCGCAGCATTAAAGCGTAAACACGTAAACACGTCGTCTCAATAATTCAGCTCCTTACATGTAACCTAATAAATTAATTGACGCTGGGATTGTGTCGAATCAGCTGGAGGAGGAAAATGAAGCCTGATGTATTCATTACGGCGCCTCGGCTGCTTCTAAATGACCCAGATATGATTCGTCATTAAAGCGCCCAAAATGATGAGCGGAGCCGAGGAGCTGCGAGGAACGCTGTGTTTGTGGCGTCCTTGAGTTCCTGGCAGCCGAGATGGATGAGCTGTAATTACACCGAAGACGAGGAGGAGGAGGAAGAAGGTCGCGCACGAGTCCGTCCTTGTGCCGTAAGGCGGCGGCGGCGGCGGCGTGCGTTTGCATATCCGCCGCTCGCTCGTTAGAGGCGTGACGGGAAAACGGAGATCCACAGCTTCAGACACCAACATCACAAACAAAGAACCGAGCGGCGCCGCAGGACGGACCGGCTCAAGGCCGCCGACGCTCCGGTTCTTCAACGTCTGAATTATTCACGGACACGAGTTCTGGTTGGACGAGTTCATCGGACCAACGGGTTCCTGGAAACGAGTCAGAAAAGATGATTTAACTGTTTATAGTCACACAAAGGTCCAAATGATCCTCAATGATCAGAGTTAAAGTCTTTAATCATCAAACTGTCCTTAAAGCTGCTCACAAGGTTCTGAAGGTTTGGACCACGACTGTTTGGTCGTCTTTGTGCTGATTTTAGGTCTTTTTATGTCTCTTTTGGATGATTTTGACAATCCTTTCGGTCTCTTTTTGGTGGTTTTGTGTCCATTCATGTGTCTTTCTGCTGGTTTTTTGTGGTTTTTTTGGCCTCTTTGTGCTGATTTTGGGTTTTCTCTGTTAGTTTTCTGTCTCTTTGTGTCTCTTTTGGGTGTTTTTTTTGTGTATTTGGTTGTTTTATGTCCATTTATGCATCTGTCTGGTTCTGGTTTGTCTCTTTGTTATTTTGTCTCTCTGCATCTATTTTCTGTCTTTTGTGTCTCGTTTTGGTTGTTTTATTTCTATTCATGTGTCTTTCTGGTTGTTTTGTGTCTCTTAGTTGCGTTCTTTGCATTGTGTTTTGTTTGTGTTTTTTATGTCTCTTTGCGGTTCTCTAACGTCTGTCGATCGTGTCTTCGCCTTCCTTAGTTCTTCTTTTTTGTGTCTCGTTGGTCGTTTTGTGTCTTATTGTGTTGTTGATTTTTCCTCTCAGCCTCTCTTGTCGTCTCCTCTGTGGAAACACTTTCTGCAGATCAACCGAAAATTACACAATATTTTAGGCTCAGATTTGGTTCATTTTGCTGAAATGCACGTGATTAGTTCAAGGACCATCGGAGAGTTGAAACTCAATGATTTTACAGTTTCTGGCTGATAAATGGCCCAAATTTTGGCAAATTTTAAAAACGAAACCTTTCTGGGTTTTTCAGTTTAAAGGTTCAATAATCAAAGTGCATCAGATATAAGAATGTTTCATGTAAAGGGACCAAAGCTGGAACTTTTATTTCAATAACTCAACTCCATTTAGTAGCTGAGTCGGGTTCTTGGAGGGTTTTTATATTGTTCTCTTAGTTCCTGAATACTTTATTAGAAATATCGGCTGAATGAAACAAGACCTGCAGCATCAGTTAGTGAATGCACAGAATGTTTCCCCAAAGCATGATGGGAAATCAGCAGCTTCAACACTTAAACCCGTCAGTATGAACTTGTCTACGTTGCATCGAGGACGTTCAGGTGTTGTTTCAGATCCAAACCCAGCCTTCATCCGCCATCAGCAGCCAGATCCGGTCGACATCCGGCTCGTGTTCGGACCTCTCGTCCTCCTGACGGACGCCGGTTTACTCGCTCGGCTCATAACGGGAATAAAGAAGTGATGAAGCCACCTGCGAGGACACCAGTTAATTATCTGCTATCTGCTCTTATCTGGAGTTCAGGTCTTTATTAGCGCCTCATCCCCAGAAAGCAGCTTCGTTATCTCACCTACACGCATTAACGACTTATCAGCCGTCTGAACAAAGACGGAGCGGCGGCCCGACGCGACGCCCAGACGCCGTTTTTCACGTGAACGCGACGCTTCATCAACGTGACGGACGGCTTTTGTTCTGGCATCATCGCCTCATTATCTCCAGATGATGAAGCTGCTGCTGCCTCAGAGACGCTCCGTCCGTCTGGTTCTGATCCTTTAGAACACCAGAACCTGGGGGGCTTTTCCCAGGATGCACCTCAACCTGGGCCTTTGGGTTCAACCCCAAACACACCGACTGAACAGATCCAGTTAATGTAGGTCAATACGAACGACTAAAACATGGAAACAAGTCGAAGCGTCCAGATTTCAGATTCTGCTTTGATATCAGCTTTGAACTCCGAGCAGCAGCGTCTCAGGTTCTTTGCTCCTGTCGCATTTCTACTCAATGTGGGCTTGTTTTCTACAACAATATAAAGTCCTGCACCTCAAAGGAATCAGAACAACCATAAACAAGGAGAGAGGACTCAGAAATCTGAATAAAAGTGGAACGTTTGGTTATTTGTTTTGCAGAAATGGAGGAAAATGGAGGTTCCACCATCAGATGTAGAAAGATGTTCCACCATCAGCTGGATGTATCTCAAACAACTTGCTGCATTTATTTATGGATCCAGGAGGTTGGATTTTTTCCCTCTCAGTCTAAAATTGTCCAAAGCAACATAAAAACATCCAAACTGAATCATGATTTGTCCAAAATAAACTAAGAAGTGTCCAAAATGACTTTAAACAAGTTAAAATGACACTGAGTCAACTTCAAGGAGGTTTTTGTTGTTTTGGACCATTTTTTAGTCCCATTTTTGTCCAAAATGACCAAAATTTGTCTAAAACTAACTTGAAACGTGTCCAGAGTATCCAAAGTTTCCAAAATTGCTTGAAACTAGTTTTAAAATGGTTCAAAATGACAATTTTTGAGTCATTATGGACAATATTTTGTTTATTTTCGAAATTCTGCACATCAGCCGTAGAAGTCGGGTGGTTTTGGCTTTTTGTGTCCAGTTTTTGTTGTTTCGTGTCTCTCTGTGGTTGGTTTCTCTCCTCATCCTGTAGATACTGAACCATCTTCATGTTTCAAACACTGCCTGCAGTTCAACCTGAAAACTCTCTGAAGTGACTTAAAATGTGTCCAAAACGAGGACGGATTCGTCCAAAATGTCTCATAAAACATCCAAAACAACCCCCAAAAAAACCCCCAAATCACTAAGAAACCATCCAACGTGACCAAAACTGACCTGAAATGACTCCAAAAGTTGAGCCTCCAAACTGAAACCTTTGTCTTTGGTCACCAGAGACTCGATCAATCAACATTATAAACGACAAAAACCTCTGATTTCAGTCTAATGTCTGTTTTTATAGCTCCATCTATTGGTTCTGCTCCATTCTCCAGAGAAAACACAGATACTACGTCCACTGTTCCCTACAGAACATCTGTAAAACATCTATAGAACATCTGTAAACTCCACCTCAGGCCTCCTTTAAGACAACTGGAGCTGGTTTCTGAATCCGTCGAGCTAACGGACTTTCAGCGGCTACATCACGGCTTCTGGCTGCTAATCAGGTAAAATGAAACCCGTCTTCATTTCTTTCCTCTCGTCGGCTCCAAATGCGAATCAATTACTCACCAATCACGGCTTCATTACGCCGGTTAGCGCCTGAACGTGCAGCCGCTGATCGCATTCAGACGTTTAATCCCACAGACGAGGATTTAATCAAGTAAGAAACAGTCGTGAGGCGCTTCGGCCTCGAACGCTTCAGGTTTTATCCACGTCTGAGTTTCTGCCGCGAGACGAACTGACAGCAGGAAGAACGACAGGAAAGAAGAAGAGGAAATGGAAGAACCGCAGAAGAAGACAAAAAGAAGAAGAAATAAAGAAGTTGAAGAAGCAAAACGAAGAAATGACGAAGAAGGAGAAGAAGTAATGAAAAGAAGAAGCAGAATTAAAAGAATACAAGATGATCAAGAAATGAAGAAGAGAAAGAAGACGACGAATCGATGAAGCAGTAGAAGAAGAAATGAGGAAGTAGAAACTGAAAATAGAAGCAGAAGAAGAAAAATGATAGAGGCAAAGAAGTAGAAGAAGAAAAAGAAATAAAAAAGGTGAAGAATAAATCAAGAGAGAGAAGATAATAAAGAAAAAGAAGTAGAAGAAGAAACAAAGAAGGCGAAGAGTCGATGAAATAGCAGAAGAAGAAACTGAATTTTAAAAAAATACCAGATGATAAAGAAATGGAGACGAAACGAAGAAGACGACAAAATGATGAAGAAACAAGACGAAACAAACGAAGAGGCGTCAGAAGAAGAAAAAGAAACAGAAGAAATGAAGAATAGAAGCAGAAGAAGACGAAACAGTAAGAAAGACGAAGAAGAAATAAAAACGCTGAAGAAATGAAGGAGAAGCAGGAGAAGAAGAAGAGATGAAGAAATAGTAAAAGAAGAAGTAAAAACTAAAAAGCTGAAGAGGAAACGAAGAAGTAATGAAGAGGAAGAAGAAGAAGAGAAGAAAGACAAAGCAGAAGCAACAAAGAAGAAGAAGAGACGAAGAAGTCGTGAAAAAGAAGAAACAGAATAAAAAAATACAAGATGATGAAGAAATGGAGACGAAGAGAAAGGAGACGACGGAACAATGAAGAAGAAAACACAAAGAAGAAATGGAGAAGTAAAAATTAAGAGTCGGAAGAAAAAGAAGAAACAGAAGAAGAAAAAACGATAAAGGAGACAAAGAAGTAGAAGAAATAGTCGGTGAAGAAGAAATGAAGAGGAAGAAAAGTAGAACAAAAATAATACAAGACGATTAAGTAAACGGAGAACAAGAAACAAAGAAGATGAAGAGAAAGAAAAGAAGAAGAAGTAAAAGGATGATGAGGAGGAGCAGCGGCCGACTGAGAATCAGCTGTTTGGTTGGTAATGAGAGCGTTACATAAAGATCGCAGCGGGAGGCTTTAAAAAATAAATAAGCGCTTCGGCTCTCGGCTCCACGAGAGGAAATAATTAAGTTGGGATCATAAGATTTACAGGACGGTTGTTATTTCGTGGCTTTACTGTTTCTGCTCCGCGTGCCAAAGAGAAACCCGACCGCCGTCCTCACCGTGACGCCGGCGTCGCTCTGCGTCTCGCGGTACGTGAAGTTGCACACGGCCCAGGCCAGGTAGTAGGTGGACATCCGCGGCGTGCGGGCGAACCGGTTGGTGGTCCAGCCGTCCTCGTCCGACAGCGAGCTGCTCTCCACCGGCATGTTGGACAGCGACGTGTACTGGGGGTCGTGGCGGAGGCTCAGCGAGAACGTGGCCTTGTAGACGGGCTCGTCGAAGCAGGGGAAGGCCTTCCGGGCGTGGATCGGGCTGAACTGGGTCACCGCCAGGTAGCTGCAGAGGTCAGAGGAAAGAAACGTTAAACATCCAAACAGTCTGAAGCTGAAATGTGTCGACAGATTGGATGAGAAAAGAAAATACAAAAAGTGAAACCACACAACTGAGCGAGAAACTAGAAAAATGTCCACTTTCAGGTTAATGAACCAAACCGGACCTCCTGACTCTGGTATTCTAACACAAATGGTTTTATTCTTTAAGTCTCATTTGAAAGTTTGGAAAATTCATGATAAATGACCCAATTTGTTTGACGGGAAAACTTGTAAAAACCATTAAAATGTTCAACTTTCAGTCACCAACAGAAGAAAAAAACAATTATGAGCCTAAAATTCAACATATTTCATCAGAGTTTCTTTTAATGCTGAATTATATCCGACATCCTTGGACTGTTTCCATCTCTGAACTTGAAAAGCTGCTCAGAGGTTTTAGATATTTATTAAATTATAAAATCTTTAAGAACAAATGTTGAATTTCCTTGAATGAATCACGTGTTTTGCAGTTTTGTTGAAGAAATCAACCAAATGTCTTCTTCAAATTGTGATTTTTCATCTAAACTAGTTTACTCTAAATGTTTATTTTTATTAGTTGTGTCCTGAACTTCTTCTCTCCTGTTTCCAGCCTCAGGTTCTTGTTTCTGAGGGTCGACGGTCTGATACCGACGGAGGCCGACGCTGATTCTCATCTTCACGGGATGAAAAATGAATCGGTCACTGCTCTTTTTGTTTTTCCATCCCAGCTGTTCGTAATCTGCTTCAGCTCGACTCCGGGTCGCCTGAACTCTGCATCAGGTCTGATTATCTGGATCCATTTCAAACCAGAGAGCAGCTTTCTGTTTGGAAGACGTTTAGTTCTTCAAGCTCGCAGAAGAAAAGCAGAAAACGTGAGAAAAAGAAAACGACTCGGTCTGATTCCTGCTGCTCGTAATCCTGGAAATACCTGGAAATAGCTGAAACGACCAGATCCACCAGCTTCAAGTCAACAAACTGAACACAATAAATATGAGTTATAATCTAATGAAACCTGAAGATTCACAGCTGGGTTGGTTTCAGATCTTATTAATTCTCCTCATTCATCACATCAACGTCGTTCCTTAATTAGGTTTGAACTTGGAAATTGGATTCATGACCAGTCAAAAGGTTGATGCACACTTCTTAAATGAGAGTTTAACTCAGCGTGAAGACACAAAACTGCAAAAAGACACAAAACTGCCCTGAAAAGACAAAAAACTACCACAAAGAAACTCACAACGACCTCAAACAGACAAAAATCCACCATAAAGAGACACAACAACAACTGAACGAGAACAAATAAACACCAGAAGGCCAAACAGACACAACCTGACGACAAAGAGCGTCGCTTACGTTTCAAACAAACTCAACATTTCACTGCACAACACGACCAACATGTCAGAGGAGCCTGAAGATGAAGTTCTGATGATGTTTTCCACCTCAGCAGCCACAGTTATTCTGTTAACGTTGTTCTAACGCTGCGATGGACCAACAACCAACAGGAAAACCATCATCATCAGTCATAAAGACGACCGGGACGTTCATCTGAGCAGCAAGAACCCAGTTAAAGATAAAAACTCTTGAGTAGCTACAGGAACATGAGTCCAAC
>NW_007579445.1:95944-98905 GCF_000690725.1 Stegastes partitus
GGGGGGAGGAGGGGGGAGAATAATAAACAGAGGGGCGATCGAGGCTGAGCGACTCAGGAGGAGAGAGAGGAGAGAATAATGGAGGAAGCCTGAGAGGGACGAGATAAAGAGAGTATCTATTAGAGAGGAGGAGGAGGAGAGACACACAACTCAGCTACACACCACAACACACACACACAGACACACACAACACACACACACACACAGACACACAACAACACACACACACACAGATACACAACCACACACACACACACACACACACAGATACACAACAACACACACCAGCACCCCGATATCAACGCACACGCCCAACGTGACATCCTGCAGGTTGCCAACAGTCGCCGCTGCCAAGGTAACGCTTGTTGTCACGGTAATCCTGATTGACATCCAAGCCCACAGCGTTGCCCGGGACGACCGCGACACACGCACGCACGCACACGTGCACGCTCGCGCTCATGCATGAATTCATGCGACGTCGCTTCAAACAGCCGGAGAGAGAAAATCGAAATGACATCATTTCCCGCCGTAATGTTTGTCATTATCCCGTCCTGAGACACCAACGAAGAAGAAGAAGGAGAAGAAGAGGAGGAGGAGGAGGAGGAGGAGGAGGAGGAGCGCACGTGAACGACGCGCACACACACACACACATAAAGACACACACCTCATTTAGATTCAGAGATGTGACTGAAGGCAAAACTGTTGAGTCAGGTGCTGAGTGAGAGTGTGTGTGTGTGTGTGTGTGTGTGTGTGCGTGTAGATGTGTGCGTCCTCATCCATCTCAAACACACACATCAAACTGGACCCGCTGATCTCTTTAAGCAACGTCTCAAATTGCAATTCCAAGCTTTCACATTGAGAAGACTGCAGAGTGTGTGTGTGTGTGTGTGTGTGTGTGTGTGTGTGTGTGTCGCTGCTACACGTTCACACAGGAGGAAGCTGCTGAAGAGGCGGATTCAAGAAGTTCGCTGTAAAATATGCGACTGATGGAGGAGAAGGAGGAGGAACCTCGTTAGAGCAGGAGTCTAGTGCTCAGGTGGTTAGGACACGAGGAGACGAGGANAGACGCAAAGAGACACAAAACGACCACAAAGAGACGCAAAACGACGTCAGAGATACACAAGGTGAACACAAACCCCCCACAGAGACACAAACTGACCAGAGACACAGCAGACTGACGCCTGAGTAAATCCTCTCCTGATGCCGTCACACAAACCCGGATCCTGTCTGAACGGATCACAGCAGAACTCGGAGGTGCGTCGGGGTTCTGGAGGATAATCCTCCCACAGACACAACTTTCCACTTCTGCAACTTCCTCCTTGTTCAAATATGAAAAACAGCTTCGGCGGAGGGAGATAATCCACAATAAACACGAGGAAAGTTCCTCTAAGCTCGGCGGTGTTCTGGTATCGCGGCGCCGCTTCGTTCTTCTGTCAGTCACCTGACAGAACACCAGAAACTCCAGCAAATAATCCTCAGAAAAACTTGGTTATCGCGCCGCTGCGTTTAGCTGCGAGGGTTGGAGGGAGGAGATGAAAGAGGAGGAAGGACGGCGAGGACAGGTGGAGGAGAAGATGGAAGTATGAAGGAAAGGAGGAGGAGGAGGAGGAGGAGGAGGAGGTCTGGAGACACGACGGAGCCTCAAGAAGGAATTATTAGAGAGAAGAAGAAAGATGAAGGAAAAGTAAACCAGCTGGTTCTGGATCTACTGACCAGAGTTCATCCACAGAGGAGGGTCCAGATTGATCACCTTAATGGACTTCATCAGTCCAGCAGATAGACACATTTAGGAGGAAGAACACATCTGGGTTCTGGTAGAACCTGACACCAGATCAGTTCTACATCCATCCAGGTGTCTCAGTCTGAACACTGGACCTGGTTCTGTTTTAGTTTGTCCAAAATGATTCAGAATTTCCACTAAATTACTCAAAAAACATCCAAAATACCTCAATTTCCTTCAAAACCTTTCCAGGATTATAAGAACTCGTCCAAATCGACTCAATTTATCCAGTTTGAATAAAAATCATCCAAATGTCGCGACGCGGTTCCAAAATGGAACAAAAATAATAATAAAAGAGTTAAAAAACTGGCTTCAACCTTCTGAAAAAACACCAAAACAACGATCAGATTATCTAAAAGTTTCCAAAATGTGTGAAAAATGTACCAGAATGATTTTTACACATTTAGAAAAACTTAAAAATTTCACCAAAATGACAAAACGTGTCCGAAATGAGTCAAAGTTTTACCAGAATGACTGAAAAAATGTCCAAACTTCTTGAAAATGATCAAAAATTATTCTGAAAACTGTCCAAAAGTGTAAAAATCCAGCTCTGAGCCGGTAGCATCAGTATTATGGGATGTATCGTACTCAGAACCAGTTCTAGACGATGGAGGGACCAGTTTACCTCCAGAACACACCAGCTGATCATCTAGAGAAGGATTCATAGACATGAGACGTCCTCAAAAACTGAGTCTGGAAGGAAACTAATGAGGCCACCAAGACTCCTCTGAAGGAGGTTCCAGCTCCAGAGTCTGTTCATCCAACAACTGGTGTCTGTTCTTCACCATCAGAGCTTCATGGAGACAAAGAGAAAGACTCTGATGGAAAAAGATCAGATTAAGTCTGGACCAGAAGACATGTGGAGACTCTGGAGTGACCTGGAGGAAGGTTCTCTGGTCTGAGGAGACCAAGATGGAGCTTTTGGGTCATGAGACTAGACGCTGTGATTGATGGACACCAAACACTGAAGATCATCACAAACACATGGTGAAGCCCCGAAGGCTGGTAAAGGGAAAGAAAGAAAGAAAGAAAGAAAGAAAGAAAGAAAGAAAGAAAGAAAGAAAGAAAGAGAGGAGGAAGATGATGGATGGAGATGATGGATGGAGATGAGGTGGAGGAGATGAGGTGGAGGAGTGAAGGTAGAAAGAAAAAAAAAAATAAACAGGAAGAAAAGATTAAAA
>NW_007579445.1:100764-112105 GCF_000690725.1 Stegastes partitus
GGAGGAGACGAGGACATGAGGTGAGGATGGAGGAGACGAGGACATGAGGTGAGGATGGAGGAGACGAGGACATGAGGTGAGGATGGAGAAGACGAGGAGATGAGGTGAGGATGGAGGAGACGAGGACATTATTATGAATATTATTATAGTTTCTGAATGTGACAGTGTTCCACCGTTAGTCTCTCAGCTGCTTTTTAAATAATTTGATTTATTTATTATTTATTGACCATGATCTGGACACCTGAGCGTCCACAGAGACGTTTCACTATCGTTCCTCGTTAGCGCCTTCGGTTCTCACTAGAAGACTTTCTGTGTTTCTTCCTGGTTGCTCCAGTCTCGGCTCAGTGAGTCATGAAGACAACATCACTTCGTCCTCGGCGGCTTCACAAACTTTCTCAACTCGTCCTGCTTTGGAAACTTCAGGCCGACCTTTGGTTTATTTACAGGAACCCGGTCGTGAACCGGAGACGAGGCTCGGCCTCCGTCCAGCGCCTCCGATGAAACATTGAACGCCGGTTGAGATATTTCGCTCAAGCGGACAGAAAACGCAATCTGGCTGGTTGGGAGAGACGGAGAGCGATGGGGTTCAGGGAGTCACGGGTCAGGAATGATGCCAGACCTGCAGCCTCGGCTTCATCTGAGAGAACGAATGAATTTATTAGAGGCCGAGCGCGGCGCTAGATGGGTTACCCTCCGCCGCCGCCGAGGCTCCGTATCGATCCACACATCTCATCTGGGCGCCGGATTACTCCGTCAGAACGGGTCTGCGTGGAGGCGATTCTGGAGCCGCTCACCTGACCTCCTCGTTACCGCGCCGACGTCTCCGCTCGGTATCTCGTTAGCTGCCCCGGCGCTCCTCGTTAACCGGGTTCCTCTCCTCGTTAACGGAAAGCTGCTTCAGTCTAATGAAAAAGTTCCTGCAGGATGTGAGATTTTTAAGGAAATAAATCAGCGGTGCTCTGGGGTTCTGGGGTTCTGTTAGGAGTCTGCTTTAAGGAGGAAGGAGACGGATCCGGCAGCACTTTAACGTTTTAACCCACATTCAGTCCAACAAAGAGCCTCATCAGGCCAAAGACCCTCTGATCAGGGCTTCATATGGAAATCATCCGATATCTACATTTACGTCACAGAAACTGGACCGAGCCGGTTTTACAAAGCAGCACCGTGAAATCAGGAGGTTTAAAAGGTCTGTTGTCATTAAAAAAACACCTAAATTAAACCATTTAGTGTAAAAACAGGAACAATCACTGGATTTTATATTTCTCTATCGAAAAATAAAAAAAAAAAACAAACAAAACCTCAATTTAATCTTTAAAAATTCACTAAAAATAAATAATTTGCTTTAACTAGATTCTGTAAAAAACAAAAAATTCTGCATTTCACAGCAAAAGTTCAAAGCCATGACTGACTCAGATGTGACCAACAATCACATGGAAATAATTCAAAGCGTTTTGAACTGCAGGCAGCGTTTCCACAGAGCAGAGAGGAGACGAGTGTCGAAACAAATTAAAAATGTTAATAGATGGAGTCAGTTCACAAACTCAAATATATGAGTTAAACATAATGGCTGTGCTGTGGATTTAGAGATATATTTGTGTTAAATTAACCAAAAAGTGACAAAAAATGACCCCAAAGTAGCTTAAAATGGACAAAATATGGTCAAAACAGCCCAAAAAGGCCACAAAACAGCATGAAACAACCACAATAGGGAGAAAAACAACTACAAAGTGACACTAAATGATTCAAAGTCCACCAAATGTTTTTCTGTAAGAGTGAACACGACAGTCTGAATGCACTGACAGCGTCTGAGAAAGCGAAACTCCACTACTTAAATGCTAAAAACTTTCATTTGAAGCCAATAAATGAGGACTGGGTGACGTAAAACGACTAAAATATGATGAAAAACGGTCCCGGAATGACGACAAAATGACACAACAACCAAAAAATGATCATAAAGCAATAAAACAACCAATAAATAATATAAAAGAACCGAAAAGTGCTTCAAAAAATTCCCTCAAAAAAGTTCAAAATGACCAAAATGTAATAAAAACCACCGCCAATGGCTATAAAGTGACATAAAACAAACCACAAATAGAAGCAAAATGACTACAAAGTGACACAAAACTTCATCAAAGGTTCTGCTGTAAGAGTGAACACGACAGTCTGAATGTACTGACAGCATCTGATGACTGAACACTCCGTAGATTAGTAATGACGGTAGCACATCATGCTAATGCAGCTAGGTTAACTTACTGTCTACAGCCGTTTATGCTAACTGTAAAATAATCAAAGCTCACCAAACCTTCTTCCTGAAGGGGGCGGAGCCAACAGCATTTAAAGCTACAGACACTGAAACAGCCTGTTTAGAACAAAACTCATCATAAAGCTGTGGAGAAGTGAAGGATCTTGTTGGGGACATGAAATATTTTAATTAATTTGCTTAAAAGGGTCAAAACATGAGACCTTTAACGGGACAGGGACTCACGCTGCAGCTGCTCAGCTTCAAATCACCAATAAACTACAAACTATAGTTTAGAATAAAACGTCCAACGAGCTGAATGACGTCAACCTGAAGATGTTTTCTGACAATCATGCATCAAAGTCCAGAAAAACATCAACTCAGTGACTTCAAACTTCATGCAGGAGTCCATGAAGTCCATGAAACCAGCTTCCTTGACACCCGCAGCCGGACTGGTTTCACTGGGAACCGGCTGCAGCCATTTGCATAAAGATCAATACTGAGCGCGCTCAGTGGCGCCGCGTGAGCGCTAATTAATTCTGGCCCTCGCAGCACTTTTAAGCGTTTTAAGCCCCACCGCGGGTTTCTAGTAACTCTGGATATAAAGAAGGGTGTGTGTGTGTGTGTGTGTGTGTGTGTGTGTGTGTTAGCATTAGCGTCGAGCTAATCCTTGAGCTAACAGCGAGCGCTGAACACTCGGAGTGTAATTTGCAGCGTCCCTGAACACTCGTGTGAATCCGACACTCTGGAGCCTCTTTTTCCTGAATGTACTTTAGATTTTTTTCCAGTCATCTGTGCTTTCATCTCTTTTTTTTCTTTTCTTTCTTGTTGCGTCGCCGGTTCGTCATCGTCACATTTACATATTCATGAGCCCAGTCCGGCGCCTCGGCCCGGCCCGTTGCTCACCGGTACATCTTTCATCAGCTGCAGTCGGAGCTTCACAGCGACGACCTGCTTCTTATTGAACGTTATTACTATTTCATTCGTGGTGTGGACCTGCGTCATCCGGAGGTTTTTACCAGTCGGCCGCTGACATTAAACTTTAACTAACAGCTTGTTGTGCTGCGATCGAGCTGCGGTATTGATCCGGTATTGATCGGCCGAATGTGGGTCCAGCTGCTGCTGCTGGAAACATACGAACGTGATCGAAGGGAATCCCGGCCGGAGAGACGCAGTCAGAGTTTGTTCACCTTTCTGGTCGATATTTATAAGAAAATATGCACATATTTAACATGAAACACGGTTTCATCCAGAACCAGCAGGCTGCTGGATCAGAACACTTGTTTGTTCTCACCATCGAGGTTCTGATATTTCTAGAGTCCGCTCAGTCTCGTCTAGATGATTATGAAGCAACAGCTCAACTTTCAGCGTTTTATGTTGAGATAAATGCAAAAACGTCACAACTTCATCATGTAAAACCCGTTTTTCCTTCATGTAGAGGCTGATATTTAAAACGTTCCTGCATCATCATATCAGATTATAGCAGGTCTGAACAGTCGAGACTATTCTGGAAAAATCAGATGAATTATGAAGGTATGGACCTGATAATGATGAAGAGGAGCTTTTAAGTGAATGAAAACAGCTTCATGGGGCTCATTGGGTTAAAGAACGCTCTAAAAAATTATGTTTGAGCTCAATAGAAATACATTTAATGAGTATTTTTGAGTTCTGACAACTTCCAAAGAAATTATGTTCAACCAACAAACTAAATGAAGTTGGATGAACTCATTTTTCCTTGCCTTTCTTTTTTTTTGTTTTTTTAAATAAAACCTAACTTGTGTAATAATTAGCAGCACAAACACAAAGCTTTAAGCTGATCACTGAACTAATTACTGAACATTATTTAAGTTTCATTTGCTTAATTAACATAATCAAGTTTTTAAGTTGACAAAACAGTAAAAAATTAAGTTGCTCCGATTAGATTTTCTTCAGTCGTTTGTGTTCACGTCATAATTTTTAGATAAACGTTGATTAAATTTGTATGTTGAACTATTTAAACAGAAGTCGTTTAAACGACTAATTTGAGTTTAAATTACACAAAAAACTTAGTTGATCCAACATTATTATTATGGTATCGTTTTTTTGTTTGTTTGTTTAAAAGCCTGAAACCTTAAAGATTTACTAAATCATTAATTTTTCATTTTGTATTTATGAGCAAAGAAAACATTAGTTTTGCAACTTAAACTCTCATCTGCAGAGTTTATTAATTCTATTTATCTTATTTTTTTGAAGGTTTTTTAGTCATTAAACTCCTTGAAGTGTTTCAGCTTCAATCTTTTAATCTCAGCGTCTTTATTTGGCAAAAAAATATTTGATTTTAAAACAACAAAACAGAAAATGTTTGTTTTATAAACTAACATCACATCAAAAAAAAAAAAACCTCAACTCAAGATTAACCCATCTGTGTTTTGGGTTTTTCTTTTTTTAATGTGCATTTTTCAACGTTACAATAAAAAAGAAAAACAGATCACTACATGTTTCATCTCATCAGATCTGAACGGATTCAGACGAACCTTTCTGACGGTTGCTGAGGTTCAACGAGTCAATCGGGAGTTTTTCTGCCGTGAAATATGAATAAAATGACCGTCATGTGTCGTCCAATCACGGATTAGCATGACTGTCGCCATGGCAACACCCACAAACAAACACAAATAAGCTCATGTACAAAACAACAACAACAAACGTATCGGCTCAAAGCGTGTTTCCCTTCAGCGCCGCGGGAGACGAAACCTGACGTGGAAACGAGTCTGCAGCCGAGGATTATGGGAAATTCACAGGGAGGCGTGTGTGTGTGTGTGTGTGTGTGTGTGTGTGTGTGTGGTTTGACAACACACACACACACACACACACACACGGTGAGCAGCGTCTGAGAGTTAATCAATGTCGAGGATGTGAAGCTTTGACCTTTTCTAGTCGAACCACCTGCTGCTGCTGCAGGAAGAGCCGCTGTGTGTGTGTGTGTGTGTGTGTGTCTGTGTGTGTGTGTGTGTGTGTGTGTTGTTGTTGTTGCGTACCGTCTCTCCCGCTGCAGTGTGTACGAGCTCCTGAAGAAGCCCAGCAGCTCGTCCTCGATGGCGGCGTCGAAGCTCACGTTGAGTCTGTACAGTCTCATCGGCTTCAGCTCGCGGTGCAGAACCACCACGTACATCTGGTTGGCCGGGAACGGGAAGTGCCGGTGCACGCGCATGACTCCGCCCCCCGGCCGGTTGGCAGGGCGACCGCTGCCCCCGCCTCCCTCCGCCGTGACGGACACCCGGTCCACCTGGAGGAGGAAGAGGAGGAAGAGGAGGAAGCAGGGTGAGAAACCGATGGTCCTGGACCTGGACCTGCAGAGAACCAACCACTGGATGGTTGGTCTGCTACTTAAGGAAACACGACTTTCTTAGAGTCAGGAGAACCTCGAGGAACTCTGAGTTCTTAAGATGAGCTGCAGAGTCGTGTCGACACGAACAACGTATAGAATAATTAGTGAATTTCCCCAGTGAGGGATCAATAAAGTTTTTGTTTTTTTAATTAATTCCAGAAGATCAGCTTCATCTTGGACGCTCACTACGGTAAAAACAAACCACCAACACTGGCAGAAAATGCAGGAAAAGACCAAAATGTGTTAAAAAGGGCCCCAAAATGGCCACAAAGTGACACAAAACGCTGCAAAGTTCAACAGATGTTCAACTGTGAGAGTGAACACAACAGTTTTCATGCAGTGACAGCATCTGAGGAACTGAACACCCCCTAGATTATTATTGATGGTGATGTTCTCACAAAATTCTTAGCGTTAGCACATCATGTGCTAATGTAGCTAGATTCATTAACTGTCGATAGCTGCATTTGCTGACTCTAAAATTACCAACGTGTTAAAAAAGGCCCCAAAAGGGCTACAAAACAACATAAAACAACCATAAATGGGAGCAAAATGGCCACAAAGTGACACAAAAAGCTGCAATGTTCAACAAACATTCTGCTGTAAGAGTGAACACAAGAGTCTTCATGCACCAACAGCATCTGAGGAACTGGACACCCCCTAGATTATTACTGATGGTAGCAGATCATGCTAATGTGGCTAAGGTTAATTTACTGTCTACAGCTGCTTTTGCCAACTCTAAAACATACGACCTATGATCAAAGCTCAACAAATCTGCTGTAAGAGTGAACACAACCGTCCTCGTGCACTGACAGCATCTGAGGAGCTGAACACCCCTTAGATTATTACTGATGGTGATGGCCCCACAAAACCCTTAGCGTTAGCACATCATGATGCTAATGTAGCTAAGGTTAATTTACTTTCCCTGTTCATGGCAACTAATAAAAAAATATAAACAGTAAAGTACGTGCAGCAGGTGGCAGTACTGATCAGTTTTCTCCAGTTTTGAACCATTAAAATGCAAATTAATGTCTTTGTTGTTTTAGTAAAATGAATATTCAAACAAATTCCACTTTTGTTTTTCTTTATCTTGTCATTTATTCCATCTATAGAGTTCTCTCTCCGTCTTCCTGGTCGTCGTGTTTCCATGGAGACGCAGGACTTTATGTTGCAGTGAAAAATGAGACAGAAGTCACATGACCAAACCCGACCACGTGTCACGTCACCGCTCTCGACATTTGCACGGTTGTCGGATTAAAGCCGTTGCCAGGCAACCCGGTTCCCTGCCAGCTGTTGCCTCCGATGCTGTCGCCATGGTGACGTGACAGGCGGAACGTGTACAATAAATGTGTGTGTTTCCATCCATGTGGCGTCGAGGAACGTGAAGGAGGTTAAAGACGGAGGAGTTCAGCCCGTCCATACGTCGTCCTGAGCGACCACATGAGGAGCAGAACCGACCTCTACGGGGGGGGTTCTGCCTCCGGGGCCAATCAGAGCCCAGCTCAGGGGGTTTCCACCTCCGGGGGCCAATCAGAGCCCAGCTCAGGGGGAGGCTTATTAAAGCAAATGTCACCAGGCTGAAGACGAACAGGTGCAGCCCGGTCGGTGGAAACCCTCCAATCAGACAAACACCTCAGCGGGAGTTCACAACATCAGCAGAAGGTCTGACGCTGGAGAAAGAAAAACAGAATAACGGGAGGCACCTCACGGAGACATCTGCTCGGTGCTGAGTCAGCTGTTTGCCAGTTTTACGCCGGTCCAGAGGGAACCGGGAGCGTTCAGGTCGTTCCCGCTGTCGGACCAGCTTATCAATTAGAGAACGTCCTGATCGTGTTGGGGTTTTAAATATTTAGCGTTTGACGAACAAGAGGAGCAAATATCTGCATTTAAACCAAAATAACAAAGTAAAAAACAGCCTGAAATGAAAGAAATACGACGAAAACCAACGTAAACCGATGTACAATATGTTTTAACTCATTAGAATTTCAACACAAGCTCACAAGAACTTCTGCAAACTTGCGTCATAATTGGAATCAAGTTATTTTTGATTCGAGTCGCTGAATATTTGATGTTTGCTGAAACAGAGGAGCAAACATCTGCTGTCAAACTAAAAAAAAATCAAGTAAAAACACCAGAACAATGGAGGAAAACCAAAATAAAACTGTGTCTAACTATGATTTAACTCAGTATAATTTCAACACAAGCTCACAAGAACTTATAAATCCATTTATTTCCATAATTGGAACGTCCTGATGAAGTTACTTTCGATTCGAGTCGTTGAATATTTAATGTTTGCTGACACAGAGAAGCCAATATCTGCTGTCAAACCCAAAAAATCAAGTAAGAAAAAGTCAGAAACCGGATGAATGGAGGCTTTTAAAGGAGCCGATAAGAGCTGCGATTAAAACAACAGTCCGAAACCCAAACCAGACCGACGTTCACCTGTGCTACAGCAAAGTAGAAATTCAACACAAGCTCACAAGAACTTATAAATACATTTATTTCCATAATTGGAACGTCCCGATCGAGTTATTTTCGATTCGAGTCGCTGAATATTTAATGTTTGCCGACACAGAAGAGAAAGTGTCTGCTGTCAAACTAAAAAAAAAATCAAGTGTAAAGCCAGAAGAACGGAGAGAAACCAAACCGACACGATGTCCAGCTAAGTTTTAACTGTTTAATGTCAACACAAGTTCACATCATATACAAATGTACTTATTGCTGCCCATCAGATCCAAGTTATTTAACATTTGTAGATACAATCTGATGCCAACGGTCCTGGACAACACACTCCTAAAGCACATTGAAGCCATTAAACCAATCCAGCGTGTAGGTTTGACGACTGAACAGCTTCCCAACGCTTCAGAAATATTTCCATCCTGCATCCCGGCTGCTCCTGAAAACCACTTTAAAGACCAACAAACTGACACTTGGTGCCCCGTTGGGTTCCTTCAGACAGAATAACTCGTTTCAGCGTTAGACTGATAAGAAACGCGTCTTGTGTTGGATAAAACCTGCACTCCGGACTTCCCTCCACGTCCGGTCCGGCTTGTTTTTGCAGATGAAAAATGAGGATAAAACGTGACGGGAGCAAACAAACGCCGGCGATCCGGGCCGATGATTAGTTTTATCAGCGCGTGCATTATTCCTGAAAGCACTTTAGCAGCGAGGATCAGGTTCCGGCTGCTAAAAAGCACAAGTGGAAAGAAAAGCACCCATCAGCTCGTGGTCGTGTCACGGCGACCCTCCTGAGCATCAATTAATGCATCAGAACAAGCGGCGGCGCTGAAGCCTCCCTTCGCCGTCAGCAGCGCGCGTCGGCATCGCGTCGTGCGTTTGCTCTTTGATGAACGGCCGATCGATGGCGGCGGAGAGCCGCTGACACGCCGAGGAAGCATCGGGGATTAAGGGGATGTTTTCCAGGGTTTTTCTGGCGAGTCAGCGAACGCGGCGCCACGCTCCGAGATGTTCAACCACATTTTAATTGCGCCGTTGCGTTTGATTCCTCGGCTGACGGGCGTTTGAACGTCGCTCTCGCAGCTTTGCGGACGCGACGGCTTTATTAAACGTCTTCTCTAATCACGGCTGCAGCTGATGCTTTGGACGCCTTCGAGCGTCCCCGAGGTGCTGCTGGCTAATGTGGCTTTTATTATTCTGTTTTCATTCCATAGAAAACCAACCGAATCTGCAAAAAGTTCCCATCTGACCTCAGAACCGACTGATTTTATATCTACAGTAAGTTTGTTTAATGCAGCAGAGTTTCACCTTCATGCTGTGAATATTTCCAGAGGTCCAGGCCCTCGAAGGTCCAGATTTATCACTTTTTAATGGACTTCTTCCATCATTTCTGAGCCTCAGAACTTTAAAAGCTGACATCAGATCAGTTGCACATCCATCCAGGTGTCACAGTCTGAACACTAAATCTGCTCGACTAATTTTTTACCACGAAAACAGGAAAAATTACCCCCAAATTACCACAAAAAAACATAAAATCAACAGGAAAAGGCATGAAATCTCCACAAAAAGATGAAAAACCACCATAAAAAGATTCAAAGTCGCCACAAGAACATTCAGGGTTCATTCTACATCCATCCAGGTGTCTCAGTCTGAAGAATAAACCTGGTTTCTGTTATTTTTCTCTGTAACCAGAACCTACCAGCTGATCTTCTAGAGACAGGATCCACAGACATAAGACGTCCTCAAAAATTTAGTCTAGAAGGAGACGAGTGAAGGAGACCACCAAGACACCTATGACTTCCAGCAAAGAAGTTATGAGAAAGAGACTAACGATGGACCCCCAAGAGATCTATGACTTCTTCTAAACCAGTCACAGGCCTCAGTGGCTGAGTTACAAAAGATAAAATCTGTACCAAGTCGTCTCAAAGACCGTTAAAAATTGGGGAATGTCAGAAATAGACGGCGTGAGTCTATTGGCCAATCGTTGGCGGCTAAACTGATCCAAGTAGTTTCAGTCCAAACAGCAAACATGATGGTCCAACATGAAGAACGAACCTCTTTCTCCTCAGTTGAAGTTCTGTGACTCCAACTTGTTTAGTTGTTCCTTTAAATAGAAAAGAACACCTGTTGGCGCCACGTTAGCATCTCTGCTGTGATGAAACAGCAGTTTTTGACACTGGGGGAATAAGAGCAGTTTTTAATCTATAGCATTAATATTTAAAGATGGCAGGTGGAGAAAGTCCGGCTCCGGTGGACTGATAATGATGAATGCTGGGGCGGCGTCGGACTGCAGCCGTGACCGGTTTCCTCGATGATGAAACTGGGATGAAAAATTAGAAAAGACTGAATTAAAGCGACGCTCCCTCGGTCCCATCAGGTGACCAACCGGCGAGGACGCTTTGGTAGGAAAGTGCTGAAAAGTTCTCCGCCCTCGAAGCTCCGGGTCTCGTTTAAAGGATCGGGCCGGCTAATGATTTCGGATGATCGCCGGAGGAACGAGGGCTGCAGGAGGCATAAATTAGCCGCCCTGCATGTTCACTTCTATTGACTCCAACTTCAACCGCTGGCTGCCTGCAGGCTTGGAAACACCTGCGAGAGCTTTGATAAACGGTCAGCAGATACAGCAACATGTAGATTTAAAACTCCTACTTTGGTTTATTTTCTTTTCAGCGGATGCGTCCTGTGACATTTCTTTGACTCGGAGGATAAAGCGTTCCTTTCATGAGCGTTCTTCTCTCCTCCCGCGACCGGCTGCTGCTATTTTTATCCACGTTTTTTTTTCTTTTTTGCTTTTGTTTCTCGCATCTCGACAATTTTTCTTTTCACAACGCATTAACAGAGAGGATACCTTAGGAGCCCTCGCCAGGCGCCCAACAACACCTCCTCATCCACAGCGCGCTCCGACACACAAACACACAAAAAAAAGGAGGCTGCAGGGTTTTTAATTGGCCTCTGCCCAAATTAGACAGATTCATCCCTCTCTCACATTAGCCGAGATGACCGGCCTGAAAAATCGCGCTGCTCAGGCGTTTCTCTGAGGCTTTCTCTCACCGCGCGCCGCTGTCGGAAAATTGGGCTGAAACAGCAACTTTGACGGTTAATTAGCCTCGTTAAGGAAATCTCCCAGGCCAAATCTGGAAATAAACATTCTTTGTTAGAGAGCGCGGCTTGTTTTTTTTTCGGCGCCGAGGAAGACCTTCTGGATGCAAAAACAAGGTGGTTCTGTTTGGAAGGAAACTCATCAACGGGGATCAAGATGTCGGCGTCAACAGGCTGTTTAGTGG
>NW_007579445.1:113395-116915 GCF_000690725.1 Stegastes partitus
CAGAGTTAAATTCTCAGGGAACCAGACCAATAAATTAGTCAATAAAACGACGAATCTCCCCAAAAACCGGCTGCCATGAATACAAACTGCCAGCGGACTCCGGCTGGTTATTAATTCAGCCACCAAACCGTTTCATAGACGACTTTGGGGGAAGACTGAAGACGACACATTTTATCGAGTCCAACTGGGTCAAACAGAATCTTGTTTTTCTGATGTGAGGGTCAATATGTCAGGACCAGAACAAACAATATCTATGATTACTTAGAGCATCACAGTCTCCATGATGTCCAGTTTTAAAGGTGAGAGGGAGACGGTCAAGTTTGGATTGAGGGAAAAAAAATCAACATTCTTATTGAGTTGAAGGATTAAAGGAGGTAAAACTTGATGGAACATGCATCGTTCAGTGTTTGGGTTCTTTCTTTGATGGAGTCGGTTCAGGTCGACTGCACTTCAGGGTTTCTACTCACAATCATCATTATCGTTTATTGATTATTTTTTTCAGTGAACTGATTAGTTGTTTGGTCTATAAAGGGTTGATCGGTGTCTCCTAAAGCCCCGAGATGACAAATGTCTTGTCCCATCCACGACCCAAAGATATTCAGGAACTCGAAAATATTCACATTTTAGAGGCTGGAATCGGAGAATTTTGATCATTTTTACTAAAAATTAACCAAACTGATGAATCTGTTCACAAAACAGTCGACAGTCGTAGCTCTACTGAAGTTTGGGTCGAGTTTAAATACCGTTGGGTCTGACTGTACTCGGGCTCCCTTAGAGTCTTTTGTGTCAAGGAAATGTCTCGTGAAGACATTTTGTACGTAATACGTTAAGTTCAAGACTTGTGTATCTTGTATAGAAATTTGAAAACCAACAACTCCCATCGTCAGGGCGTTTTGGACACGAGGGGTTGCCTAGTAATGGATGCTTGACAGGTGTCGACGATAGATAATTAACGGATGTTCTCCAACAATAAACCAGTAAAATCTCCACCTTCCTCCACCTCCTGGATTTCAGAACCAGACGTACATTGCGAAGCTTTCAACTATGTTACAAGAACAATCCACCAAAAGGTTTGTTCTGAACATTTGAGCAGAGAAACAAACACTCCTGGTAAACAACTAGGGATCAAGACATTTTATCACAAATCCGTATTGGCATGATTCTTTGTTTACCTCCACCGCCACACCAGTAGAAATGATATCACAAAATGAGATTAACTTTCCCAGTAACTGATGCAGATTGATAAGAGAAATTCAGGATTGTAGATATTTGTTCTGGGCTGATTTTGCCATTTTTACTGAACTGACATGACAAAGGTGGACCTGTAAAAACAAACATGCTGTTCTGGTTGATCCTGAGCTCTAGCCAGAGGTCATTAAGGGCCACATACGTCATTGTCATGGTGACTTGTCGAGACCTAAAGGCCAATTTATGTTTTTTGCAGCTGCGTCCACAAGAGTATGAGTGACATAAACTTCTTCATCCCCAAAGTCCACACGGATGAATGTGTGACCGTCTGCGAATGTGCAAGTGGCGCTTAACAGAAATGTTTGGTACGAGGAGATTCTACGTCATCCACACCTTTAGAATTCATCTTTTAAAGAGCTGTAATAGAAGCAGACTTTATACATCCATCGACGGAGCCCAACTGCAGTAAAAACAATATGAATCTGGAAGTCCTGTGCTGTGTCCGCCCACTGTGCCCGATACACCTCGGGAATAATCAACCAACCAAATGCTACACCCCTGTGTGTTTTTCTGTGCTTGATATGACGGGAAATACAACTGACCACATACCAAACCAACATATTATGGTATAAACACAGAATTGGAAGTAAAATCTACCCATAAACCCCCACGGTGCTCTCTGTTTGCCAAAACATAACTGCCGGTCATCCGAATCCCCGTCTTGTAGGGTTTTCGGGATCTTTTGGAGCTTGTACTGTACATCCGACCCTCTGACACTATATTTCAGACGGTATCCTATCGGAGCTTTACGACAAGGGTCCTGAACACCCAACAGAACATTTAAGAACAGTTTGAAGGCAGAAATGCATTTTTTTTTTTCTTAACTCATTGCAGAACGACTCAGTTGTCCGACGCCGGATCGATTTGAGGTGTGGATTATCTCGAAAATTATATAAATTTAGGAATCTACTAATTGTTCAATGACTTGGATCGAATCAGGCGCCAGAGAACTCGATCAGACATCCCAATCAACAACGATTAGTTTAATAGGTTGTCCGGAGTTACTCGAGGCAACTGGCGACTTGGTTCCCCTGATTAACATAAAGTTACCTAAACCTGAAGTTAATGCGACGGAGTAGCAAACAATCCAACACCCAATCTCTCGAAACGCAAAGCGCTGCTAACATAATGTATTCATGGGAAGCACTGAAAGACGGATCTTGAAGTTGAGGCTAAATGACGGTGTCAGTTCATTGGATCTCTTTAGCGAAGACAGATCCGTCCACCTTCAGGGTAGCTAGTCGGTCTTTGCATGGTTACCTCTGAACTGACATGATTATCGGATTTTGGTATCGCTGTGAAACTTCATGTTTGCCAAATTCCTGAGCGTTCTCGTGACCCCTCTACGTACCTCGAGGCGGTCGGCGTGCAGCACGATGAACCTGGTGGCGTTGACGCACTCCAGCTCGATGCTGACCTCCCCGGAGAAGGTGAAGTTGTCCATGTAGACGGCGAGCCGCAGGTCGTAGTGTCGCGGCCTCACCGAGCCCGGCAGCCGCGAGTTCCTCCACGGCTGCACCGCCTCCTCGTCGCCCCTCTCCCCCGTCCTCTCCCCCCGGCTCCCGTTCAACCTCGCCGAGCCCCTGGACCCGTGCTCGCCGGCGGACCCGTCGCGATCCCGCCCGCCGCACTCCTCGAAGCGGACGCTGAGCACCACGGCGACGGCGGTCACGATGATGAGCGTGAGGATGGATAAGGCGAAGCCCAACACCAGGCGCTTGTGCACCGTGATGTGGCGCTCGGTGGTCCTGGGCCGCACCACCACCGACTCGGCCCACTGGTCCGAGAGGCCGCGACCGTTGCGCATGGCGCCGGGGCTGCTGTCGTTTAGTCCCATTTAGCTTCGGATATCACTACAGCGACTGAGAAACCTGGAAGTTCTGAGTCGGAAAGCGATTCATTGATGCTCGGAGGAGTTCTATCTCGTTAAGATTCCACCTCTCGGCCTCTGAAGCCTCCACCCTGAGCCGCAGCAGTTGCACTCGGCGCAACCTCTGACCTCGCCGCGGACGTCCTTCAGCTCGGAAAGCAAACACCGCGGCACGGCTTACATTTCAGGCAACGGACCTGACAAGCCGAGAGCGGATGAGATGTGCGTTTTGCGGCGAGCGGAGAACAAAAATCAATGCTGCATGGCTCAGTTTCAAGAGCAGAGGAGGCTGAAGAGGAGGAAGAGGAGGAGGAGGAGGAGGAGGTTTGCTGTTGAGGATGTGGCTATACAGTGAGCAAACCATCCATAGACTCTCAGTGGGAAAATCAGCTGGCTAAGCTA
>NW_007579445.1:118228-118935 GCF_000690725.1 Stegastes partitus
GGATCAATCCATCCCGTGCGTCAGATCACTCAGGTGTTATCCGGTTTGTCGAGGCTCCCGTTAAACCGGGAGATATCGCCTCCAACTCCTCCGGAGCTCCGGGAACTTCTCCGCTGTCCTCCCCCGCCGAGGAGCGCCGAGCCCCGGGGAGCAGAGCGAGGATCCCCCGGGGAGCGGAGGGGAGCTCCGGTGGTCGGTTGTCAGGAAGTTGAGTCCGTCCGGTGGAAGCCGCCGGTCCGCCCGGGACGGTCCCGGAATCCGTTCCAGAGAAGAAGAAAAAAAAAAAAATCCGTTACAGCAAATCCGGTATTGATCCCAGCGGGAGTCCAGCAGACGATCAATTAGGGCTCCGGTAGCGCTCCGGTAGAGCCCCGGTAGAGCACCGAGCAGCGATCCGGTGGTCCCGCGGAGTCCAGAGTCCGGTACCGGCGAGCCGCTCCGCTGCGATCACGGAGCGCCGGAGCCTCTCCGCAACTTTGAGCCTCCGCCGCCTCCGGTGACGGTGATGAAGAGGAGGATGATGAAGAGGAAGATGATGACGGTGATGATGAAGATCCGCCGCGTGCCGAACCGCCAGTACCGAGAGCGCGAGCCGCTGCTCCGACTGAGAGGCACGCGCTGCTGCTGACCGAGAGAGAGAGAGAGAGAGAGAGAGAGAGGATGGGTGAGGAGGGGGAGAGAGAGATGGAGGGAGGGGGAGAGAGAGA
>NW_007579445.1:119145-120128 GCF_000690725.1 Stegastes partitus
AGGAGGAGGAGGAGGAGGTTTGCTGTTGAGGATGTGGCTATACAGTGAGCAAACCATCCATAGACTCTCAGTGGGAAAATCAGCTGGCTAAGCTAAACCGCCGCAGACACTCCGAGGTGTCAGACTGGGAATAAAGCCTGTGAGCAGAATAAAGCTGATTTAGCAGGATTTCCTCACAGATTGTGCTTTCTTAAAAACACACTTTCGGATGCTGGGAAATCCTCCCGTTTCCAGTCCACACGAGCTCCAACCAACACGGGAGACTTGCAGCGGCAGGTTCTGGTTCCCCCAGGCGCCTATAAAGTTAATTTGTTCTGAGTTAAAGCTCTCGCAGACCTGCAATTAATGCACAAACAAAGCCCCCTTCGGGCCGTTACGGGATTATTAGGATGATACAGAGGGAGATTAGAGCACCTCGCAGGACATTAAGGTCAGAGGAAGGAGCCACAGATGCACCACAAGTCTCAGATTATGATGATCACGTCTCAGCTTCGGAGTTTAAAATCAACACATTTCTGACTGGATTCAAAATGTGAGCAGATTTTTTTTGCGCATTTTTCCTTTAAGAACTGCCGCAATTCCCCAAATGTGCTGGTTAGGATGTGAAGCTCCAGGTGGTTGGAGACTGAATTTGTTTTTTTTGGTTCTGCTTTGGTGTTTATTTTTTATTTTATTATTTTTTTCTCTCGCAGCAGTTTAAAGTTGATTAAAGCGGAGGGAGGCTGACAGCTTTTTAAAACCAAAACGAGCTTTTCATGGAGGATGAAGCCTTCATAAAGGTGAGAACTCTCTCCGGAGGGGGTTAAGTGGATCATTTACAGCCAGCGTGAGGGTTTATTTCACCGAGCGGGAGATCGTTCACCGGGCGGCTCTAAACGATCCGCGGCTGATGGATGAGAGCGGCACCGAAACTGATTGATAACCGGAGAAACGTGTCGATGGAGCGGCGCCGGCAGCGGCGGAGCACCGGCAGGAGGAGGAGG
>NW_007579445.1:121314-134133 GCF_000690725.1 Stegastes partitus
GAGAGAAAAGGGGAGAAAGGGGGGAGGAGAGAAAGAGTGATGGAGAGAAAGTGGATGAGGGCGATGAAGGGGGGAGAAAGAGAGGGTGAGATAAAGAGTGAGAGAGGAGGGGGGAGAGATGGTGAGACAGGTAGAGAAAGGCGAGAGGGGGAGAGAAGGGGGAGTAAATGAGGGAGAGAGACACAGAGAGGTGAGAGAGGAGGGGGAGAAACAAAGGGGGGGGTGAGAAAATAAAGGGAGGGGGAAGAGGGAGGGGGGGAGATAAAGGGGGGAGGAAGTCCTCTCTGACCTTTAACCTTTCTTTGCTCATATTATTCTATAGAGAACAAGAGAATAAATATTAAACTACTGATTCAGTCACATTAAACTGCAGCCTTCAGCCTCCATGTTTGTTTTTCTGTCCTGATTGGTCATAATTACAGTAACGAAGGAGGAGGAGCTTCACATTTCTGATCTTGTGATGGAACGTTTGTGGTCCAGGCTGCAGATGTACGACCTAAACGAGGAGCTCAAAACAAAGATCTGGAACGAGGAGAGACTTTACGAGGAGATTGTGAGGATTTAGAATTCATCATCAGCAAACAGAAGTAGCTGCTGCCAGACGCTGTTTTGATCTGCACATGCTTCTATCAACCAGAGTCCTAATTTCTCCAGAAACCCCGCCAGAAACCCTGTGCCATGTCCCCCCACGGTTCACCTCAGGGGCAACAGGGCGTAATCTGGAACCAGCTGTCGTTTCCTCATGTTCGATATGAGGTGAAATGCAACTAGCCACGTAGCAGAGCGACACCTATCATAGCATGAACAGAGCCTGAATGAACTCGCCTTTGATCTGCGGACTCTTAGCCTTGTTCCTTTCGATGCATGTTGTATTCTTTGTTAGACTTTGGCGAGTCCATCCAGGAACCTCCTGTAGACCTGTAGCTCCTCTACTCAGACCCACCTGAGCAGGTACGTGTGACTCAAGATCTACTCACTAAACCAAGCAAACAAACTGATTTCGTCTAAAGTCCATTTCTCACACTGTCCGCCGTTTTAGAGGCAACTAGTCCTACCCGGATCCTCCATGTGGATACGTCCAGTCCTATCTGATACCCTGCCCAGGTGGCCCAGTGTCGGCCCAACAGCCTCAAGCTAGCCAGGACAGCATGTCAAGAGCTTACAACACTGGCGAGGATGTTAGGTCGTTGTCTTGTCTGAGGCTAAACAGAGTGAATTCTACTCTTTTTTTTTCTCTCTTTTAAGAAGAAATCCAAAGACTAGAGAAAGGTACAGACAGATACCAACTTTGGTTCCACCTTCCCCGAGCACCAAGCTTCAGTACCTCCAACATGGTCACTTTGACCCTCTTGGTCCCCCTCAGGCTGCGATAGACACACAAAGAACAGAACACAAAGTCGCCAGTGTACTGATTACAACCGTTTTTGTGCATTATTTGGACAAATGTGCTTTTAGTCTCAGCCCAAACCAAGTCCCAATGATTACAGGTGCTGTTGAGACTACGATGCGACTCTTCCCTCACCTGGGAAACAGTACCTGTGAGGTCCAATATCGTAATACATACTGGACGTCATAACTGTAATAGGAGCTACTGGTAAAGTGTTTATCATGGAACAAGACCAGCAGAACCCCTCAGAACGTCTGTTCAGTTGACAGGAACCAGATTTGTCGGTATACCGAGAACGTGGACAAACAGTAGAATGAATCTGTCTCTGACTTTGACATAAAGTTGAATCAAAGGTTGAAAACACAATAAAAGAAGAAAAATCCTCAATCTGAGTGACGTGCACGAAGTCTCGTTAAGACGGGTTGTCCAGACCTTTTAGAACTAAGAGCGTGTCGAGCCTCAACGGTATTCAGACGACGTGAAAAGTTCAGGACCCTCCGAACTACTGAAAGAAAAGGGAGGTCAACGCCAACGGCAGAATCTTTTTGGCTGAATCTTTTTGGCTGAATCTCTTGTTGGCAAATGGAATCTGAATAATTTCCAGATTATGGCGTGAAGTCCAAGTAACTGCATCAATCACCGTCGACTTGGCTCCCAAACCCAGGACTGGACTCGATGAAGTCGTCTCCCCGGCAGGCCCAGAGGACACCATTCAAACCAGTAAAGAACATCTGGAGCCCGTCCAAGCAGCGTCTTGGTCTTGGCATTCTTAAGCCAACACTCCACAGTTATGTATGGTGAAAAAAAAAACTATCCTTCTCTTTACCCAACAAAACTATCTTTGAACCAGTTCTATGCAGCTTTGGCACATTTCTCTTGCTGGAACACAAATCTCCACCGAAGCTGCAGTCCTCTTGCAGACTGGTTTCATCTTCTACCTTCACAAGCCTTCCAGGACTTAATGATGCCGCCGCCGTGCTTCATGGTGAACGTTCTGGAACAACTGAGTCAAAGCCCAGACTTCAATTTGTATTAAGAATTAGTTCAAACTGGCAGAAGTTTAGGTGCATCTACTAAACATCGACTTATGGAATCACTTGAATTAAGAGAAATCTGTTGTCTGAGTTGTTTTTTTTCGGTACATTCTTGTGAAAAAAAGCCAAATGACAACGATTATGTGTTGAAAAGCAACACAAAGGGTGAACACTTGTTGTCGGAGCGGTATGTATATCAGTCTGATTCTGAATGCCGTAAATTTGTGAAAGGCAAATTTAACAAACCTGGTTTATTCACAGACAAAAGAAACAAAAGAGAGAGCGAGAAAAAGCCTCTCATCGAACGGGAGAGCTCCACACCGACAACTCCATTCACATCTACTGCTTTCTATCCTCTCTGGATACATTTCACACCACACAAAAGAAAATTAGCTAATGATGAAAGACAAGCGAAGCCCTGAGTCGTCTCCGGTTCGTCCAGGAGGAAGGGAACTGAGGCCGGAGCCGGGTAGTCGCCGCCTTCTTTCTTTTGCAGATTTCCCCTCAAATTAATGTGTCTGCCGAGATTAGTTTTTCATTACGGTCTCTTTACTTCCACTGGCTCTTATCTGCACTTCTGCATTTCACTTATTACACTTTTAAAGCCCACAGCTACGTGTACATATAGGCTCTTTATGGTGCAGCGGAAAATTGTCTCTGCCAGAACCCAGCAGTTCGAGATATTACTCTCAAATTATACCAGTTTGTCTGTGGCTGTGAGGTTTAAATATGCAGACTTTAGCTTAAACTTATTGTCTGAGTGGTCTGACTACACGGAGGAAGCTTAAATCATCAAAGCCCGCCTCTACATGCACAGTTATGAGGTTTGTTCTGGTTATGATCAAATCTGTTCATGGTATTTACATTAAGCTCAGAGAAATCTGGTTATTTATGTTCCTGCACTGCTAGAAAATGCAATTTTAGGGAATTTCACCTTTTTATTTCCCATATATCTGATAAACATGATGTTATTTTGTCTGAATTTGCACGTCTAAAGTAAAATAAAACCTTTAACTGTGAACAACATGAAGCGTAGAAAGAAAATTTGATTCTTTTTTATGTAGAAAAACTATAAAAATACAAATTTATTAAATTAAAATTATTTCCTGATTATTTCATTCAAATTAATTGAATAATTAAATCAAATTAGATTCAACTAACTCCCAAAACTACTACATTAATTTGCTTGTAAAGTGACGTATCTGGCATAATGTCAGCTTTTATCTTTATATAATCGATCACATCAGAGTTAATCTATGTACAGCACTTGTTTCTGTATATATATATGTATATATATATATACACGTAAATATCCTCTTTAAAATATTTTTAAAAGACTTCAAAATACACATTTTGTGTAAAATTAAGGCTCCAAAGTGTACTTAAATAACTGTATTGATTAGATGTCAGATTTTTTTGCCTATAATCACAATGTTACATTCTTTTTCCCAGTTTGTATACGTGATAAATATTAACATCTGATTACTTGTTGCTGTTTGTGTGGATGCCAAAACAAAACCAGCTTTTTATTCTGACATTCCTCCAACTGTGAACCTAAAACCTTAAATTCTTACAAATGCAGCGACTGGAAGTGACGATTAAACGCCAACATCATGCCGTGAATTCGGTGCAGGAGACTCATCGGCAGCGAGCCGGTGATTAGAATCTCCTGAGAGAGCGACAGCAGAGTCCTTCCAGCCAAACTATGGATCCTCGATAGCTGCAGATCTTATCGGGCAGCTTTCAACGGAGGGAACTCGAAGTGCCACAAGTATAGACAGAAACGTTCCCATTATTGGCTTTTACAGTCTTTCTGCAGGATCCAACAAGTTTAGCTTTAGGAGTACCGGTATTGACGTATCTCTGGTTCAGTGGGGCGTGCTGGAAATGACGGCATCAGAGAGAAGAAGGGTGGAAAAACTGGTTCTTGTCGAGTTTAGCAAATCAGCTTGAAGCCCTGAACAGCACCTACCATTGAATCAGTGCTTTTTCCTGCAGGGAGAACGGCCCTGAAAGAGGTTCTATAGGTTTGGTTCTTGTGGTCGAAATCAGGCAAAAATGCAAAAAGAAGTCATTGAGAAGCTAAACTATCATGTGCTGAATCTACAGGAAGAAGGAGTTTACACTGATTTGACCTGCTTCAGGAAAAGGGACCTTTGTTGTCCAAAAAGAACATTAGCCGATGGGTTTGGTGCCAAAGTGGGCCAAAAGAACAAAATATCCAAAGTTGAGTTTCTAAGTGTTTCTGGTCGACTAGTTCGCGGCAAAGTGGTCCAACCAACAGCCCACTAGTACTTTCATTATGAGACTTTGAAGTTTGCCCCATAAAGGTTTTGGCATGAACATTTAGTGACCAACTGGACCAAGCAACAGGAACTGTTGACCATTACATCATAGGTGTTTGCGATTCAAGATGGCGGACAGCCCGTTGAAAACTCAACTCATAGGTAGAATAAAACCTTAACTAACCACCACCAAGATTCTGTTTCTACCCCACAGTCCTTAGAAGTATCTCTAGTTCCTTATGACGTAAACTCTTAAATGCTGTTTAGCCAAACAAACCTGGAATCAGTTTTTTGTCTCAAAGAGTAGAAAGTGTGGTACGGTCTGCTTCGGCAAAGCAGCTGTTTCTATTTCTGGACGGCGTTGGAACATCTCTGGATGCTCATAACGACTCCTCCAACAACCAGGATGGGTTTCTTTTTCTAGCAACACAAAATTTTGACCCCATTTTTCTTGAAAACTAGCAAATGCGGTTTGGCCCACTTTGGCACCAACCCCCTCAATTTAACAGTCAACATACAGGCAACGAGCTAGCCTCTTGGGATGTGGGATGTGTGTGCTCCAGACCCATAAATCAAGTTTGGCCACAACATAACGCTTCTACAGAAGAAGAGCTTCACACCAGCTATGAATTCTGCATCATATCAGAGACCTCTCGAAGGTAATTCCCATCGACGGCCATCTGAACCAAAGGTGAACCATGAATTCACCTCTTAGCAGGTAATAATCCTATAAAAACATGAGCAAACCCACCAAGGAACGCTTGAGAAAGAAGAAACGGAGGGTTATGGAACGCCTGAGATGTGGTGGGCGGATCTGAAGCCGGCAGAATATGTAAAAAAGAAAAAAAAAGAAAAGAAAAACCTCACATCTTATAGCTGTAGGGATGTTTCATCGAGGAGTAGCTCAAACACCTACAAGAAGTTATTCCTGCAAGAGGTTGCAATATGAGCTTCTGGTGCTGAATGTTACGTCGATTGATGTCTCTACGGTTGGAGAGGATCATTTTTCCTCAGTGGTGCTGTTAAGGTCCACAACAAATGATCTGCCAGCATTGTTTTAAAGAGGAAAAAAGTGTTTACTCGGTTAAATGTATTAAAAACAAGAATCAATTTGTGATTTTTTTTTTACTGGATGTGCATAAATTTAATGGTACAAATGTCCTCTTTAATTTAGGCCGTTCACTGCGGTTCTGTTACAAGTTTTAAACAGAAAGATGTGAAACCAAACGGAAACCGGCCCAAAACAGCTGCTGCAGGAACACATCCAACAGCTGCTTGTTAAGTTTTAAAGCATTTTTTAGTGACTTTTTAGCAGCATCTTACTAAATATTCGAATGATTGCGAGAAAATAAGAAGTGTTTTGGTGCTAAATCTGTGTAAACAACACTTTACGGTACCGACACTGTCAAGGCGGGAAACCATCAGCCCAGAATTTCATTGGAAGCGGCGTTAAAATTAGCATATGTTTGAATTTTTCCCCCTCGTCTGCCAGCCCAGGGTCCCTTTGCTAACCGGCCAATGAAAGCTGTTTAGCTGCCTGGTCGAGCGTTGAAGGTCAGGTGTTCCCTCGGCGCCGCCAAGGTGACACCGACAGACACCCGGCTCATCAGCGCCCCGTCCGCCAGCTGCTTGATTGGCTATTGACACAGGCTGCCGAGCGTTTGATTGGCTATCACATGAGCCATTAATTTTACAGCGATCGCAGCGTTCCCGCCCATCTGTCCGTCTGAGGAGCGCGAGCGTCCGAGTTGGTGTGTTTTTCGCCGGGAAGTGGTTTCTCCTCAAACTGCCCGACGAGCCGAGAGAGTCCGTCGTGTTCGGCGAAGCTAACCGCTCGTTTGTATCCGTCTTCCTGTCAGACGCCTCAGCGGTCAGCGTTCTGGTCCGGCTGCTGGATAAAGGCTCGAGGTGGGAGTCGCTCTGTCCAACACTTTAATGCAGAAAACTACACAACCCTCTCTGGACGTCACGGCCGGGTTACGAGGCAGGACTCATCACTGGTCCAACATGGTATCAGTCGATCTTGCATGAAGATAAATGGTCGTCTCATCCACAATAGCAGTGACTTTTTTTGTGTGTTTTTTAGAAAATATATTCAGTTTTTCACCAGTTTTTTCCTTCAGGTTGTCGGACTCCACTGATGTAACACGAGCTCAGGCTAAACCCCTCGCCTGCCTCCTTATACAGCCTCATTGTTGACAGTTGTGTCGATATTTAAGCAATCTTTTAAAAAACTGTCCCGTTTGTAACCCTTTGTTTCCCCCTGTTTTTGTCGACATCCGAATGTTTGTTGTTTGTATAGCTTGGTCTCCGTCTGCTATCCCCGCTCTCACCCCAACTGGTGGAGGCAGATGGCTGCCGTCCTCGAACCTGGTTCCTCCCTTTTTTCCTTTTGGGTTCCTTCCCACCGTTGCCGATGGCTTGGTCATAGGAAATCCAAAGGCAGCTTTGGATTGTTGGGTTCTCTGTTCAAAAATGTTCTATGTTGTAAATTCGCACTGCATAAAAAATACTGAATGGAACCAATAGACGCTATAATTTCCTGAAGTTCCCTTAACACGACAGTGGATGCTAGCGAAGCAGCTACAGTTCATTAAACAGGTGTATGACCAAAAACAGTCAAGTAAGGTGTCCTAATGTCAGCTTTAGACAAGTTGAAACCAAGTGATTTTATCTATATGGGCTGGTTTAAATATCAATACTGCAGTCGATTTTGCTATTTTAATTGTCGGAAACCAAAATCTTGATCATATCAACCAGCGTCGTCCTGCTTTCCCGAGCCAGTGAGGAAGAACAATGTGCTACTTTCCACCACAAACGTTAACACAGGAGCTACTCGTGTGGACTAGAGGGTCTCCAAGGTCACAAATACAATCATATCAACAATCATTTAAAATTTACTACACTAATACCAAGTCCAGTTCTTACACCAATTTAATGTAATACACTCTTAAAGTAGTTTAAAGTTCTTTGACAGCAACCTTTGTTACGTTGGGATACAAGAACACTGTCCTAGTTGACCCCAGTCTGTCTTGAACTCATGAACTGTGGCTGGAAATCATTAAGTATCACAGAAGTCTTGTCTTGGTGCCCCTTCACTAAACCAATGCTCTCTGCTGCCATGAACTCCCTGTAGTCTGAATAATGCCTCCTCTGGTCTCTACAGGATTAAACAGTGAGAGGCTCCACCTGCTGGAACAACCAGGTACTGCAGCTAAACTCAAAAACGACTAAAACGTCCTGAAACTTCTTCACAGCGACTCAGACGATGTGTCCAAAATTAGTCAAAAATGTGCCAAAATGCCTCAAAGCTTGTCTAAAATGCCTTGACTCTTGCTAGCTAAACCCCCACAATGCTCTCTGCTTGCCAACATGAACTCCCTGTAGTCTGAGTGATGTCTCCTCTGGTCTCTACAGGATTAAACAGTGAGAGGCTCCACCTGCTGGAACAACCAGGTACTGCAGCTAAACTGAAAAACAGTTAAAATATATCGAGACTTGTCCAGAATGACTTAAAAATGCACAACAGTGACCCAAAACTTGTCTAAAATGCCTTGAAGCTTGCTAGCTAAACTCCTACAATGCTCTCTGCTGCCAACATGAACTCCCTGTAGTCTTAATGACGCCTCCTCTGGTCTTCGTCATGTTGTCGTAGTTCTCGGTTTTAAAAAACACTTTGATCTGTTTTTTATCTGCAACAATATTTTTTTATCACAGCTTTTGTTGTTGGCAAAATTACTTCTGATTTATTGGCCGGACATGAAAGCATGAAAAAGAACTTAACGATCCATTAAAACGTCCAAAACACCCAAAGAACCAAAAGTAAACGTACTGATTGAGCAGAATGCTTCATATTATTAGATTACGACCATGCATTAATGTGTACATCCCTTTAATGCTGCTTCTCGCTGAGGTGGAGCCGATTTTAACGGCTGCAGATTCGCCCCGGACATCAATAAAGTCCTCATATACGTTGTAGTACACCACGGTATATTTGCTCAGCGCATTGTGTGTTAATAATCCAAATTCACGGAGCAATTTGGGGCTAAATGCAGCGGAAGCAAAAGTTCAATTTGTGCCCGTGAGTTGCAGCAGTTGGAAGCGTGAAGCAGCGGAAAAGTGCTGGTGGGTCAGATAATTTAGCCCGTAGCAGCCCGGGACGAATGTGTGGAGGAAAAGATTAATATTGTACTTTCTGTTGTGTGCCTCCTGCCTGCAAGATTACAGGTACAAACAAACAGAAATCAATCGCTGCTTGGCTCGGTCCTGCACACTGTTGGAGGGAGAATCGGGTTCCTTATTTACACAATATCTGCCAAAAACCAAGCTGCTGCCTGCGAGCGCTGACATCTGATTTGACTAAAATTACTCTCTTCCAGCGGGTTTCCACCGGCAGCTGATGTCGGCCGATTCAATCTGAGCCGAAGGCGTTGCTGTAGGAGTTTACTTATTGGTTATATGAAACCCAGAAGAAGTTCTGTGGAATATTTTGGCTGAATCTTGGGGATTTTTTATAAGTTTTCAGACCTGGGAATTTGGTATTTTCACCCTCAATAAAAAACTCAGAAGACAAGTTAAGGGTTCAACGTTTCCAGGAATAAAATGCAGACATTCGTGAAATGTAGAAGACACAAACAGAAGAGTTTCTAGAAGACACAAACAATCAGATGGGTCCAGCTCGGGACACATTTATAATGATTAGTTGGTAAAAAACTGGAAAAAAGCACAACATTTTTAAACAAAGGTGGAATTGAGGCCCCAGAAAGTTCCTGTAAGGGTATGTTTATATGGATGGATTCATATTTCCTACTAAAAATACCATCTGTGGTCAACTTGTCACCAACTGTTGAGGGTCCAACATCAGCAGAATTTGATTTGTGGAAAGTTTGACAAGACGAGGTTCCAGTTTTTTGATATTTTGACTAGAAGACAGCAAAAGAAATTGCAAAATTACTCAATAGTTGTTTGAAATGAGTAAAAGTTTTATGAAATATCTTGAAAACCATACCTCCCACAGCCACGACATTTGGTGAAGACACAAACAGAATGGTTCCCAGANTGGTGAAGACACAAACAGAATGGTTCCCAGAAGACACAAATAATCAAATGGCTCCAGCTGAAGACACATTTTCAATTACTGGATCTTCAAAATGGAAAAACAGCGTAAAATTCTCAACGAAGGTTAAACTGGGGCTTCAGAAAGTTCCTGTAAGCATGTATACATATGGGTGGATCCATATTTCCTACAACAAACACTGACTTGTCACCAACTTTTGAGGCTCAAACATCAGCAGAACCTGATGTGTGGAAAGTTTGACAAGACGAGGCTCCAGTTTTTTGATATTTTGACTCGAAACGTCTCAAATTGGCAAAATATGTACAAATTAACTCAATACATGTCAAAAATGAGTAAAAATTGTATGAACTAATTTGAAAACCATCAGTCCCAGAGCCACGAAATCTGGTGAAGACTCAGACAGAATAATTTCCAACAGATTTAAATGATTGAAAGGCTCCAACAGAGACCAAAATATTGAATGTTTACCTTTAAATTGGGGTAAAAAGTGCAAAACCTTTAAATCATAGTGGTCTTATGTCCCCAGAAAGCTTCTGGAAGTGTATATATGTGGATGGATCCATATTTCCCACAAAAACACAGTCTTTAGTCGACATTTCACCGATGTTTGAGGCTCTAACATCAGTAGAAGTTGATGTGCAGCAAGTATGACAAGACAAGGTTTCAGTTTTTCGCTGTTTTAACAAGCCGGGAATGATGAGTCTGTTGCATTGATTTCTGCTGTTGCTTTAAGTGCGGCATCGATTCCCTGTTTCACTTGTCTTGTTGTTGCCATCACGGGTTTCAATAAACATGAGATTATCATCGGTTTTTCTGCTCGGCGTTCATTTCAAGTATCTGAACCAGAACTCCCTGTGAAGCGAAACCAGCCTCATACGTGGTTAAAGTTCAACATGAAGACGACGTGGAGGCAGCTGGTAGCTCTGCACAGATAATAACAACATCTAGAAGACCAGCTTCTGTTTCCTACCAATGATCCATGTCAATATTTTTACATGTCAAAACGGGAAAAACTGGAAATGTCTTGTTTTACTTTCCACCCATCAGGTTCTACTGATGTTGGAGCCTCAACAGTTGGTGAAATGTCGACTAAAGGCTGGGTTTTTAGTACGAAACATGGATCCATCCATAGATATAAACACTTAGAGGAACTTTCTGGGGCGACAGCACCACTATTGATTGAAAATTTTGCACTTTTTTATCAATATTCAAGGGCCAGTGATTAAAAATGCGTCCTCGGTTGGAGCCATTCGATCATGTGGATCTGCTGTGAACTGTTCTGTCGGTGTCCTTAACCAATTTCATGGCTGTTGGAGTTTTATTTCTGGAGATATCGAACCCTTAAAATGGTCTCTCAGCGAAGACGAAAATGTTTCAACTCTGAAAACAGGAAATTTTCAAAATTCAGCCAAACATGTTTTAGGTTTGGGTTCCAAATAGCAAATAAACTGAACTGTTTTTGAGACGCAGCTCCATCAAACAGTCAAAACAGCCGAAAACTAGAACCTGGTCTTGCCGTCAACTTCTACCGACGTTTGAGGCTTGTAAGTTGGTGAACCGTCGACCAAAGGCTGTAACTTTAGTCGGGAATATAAAACAGCAAAGAGCAGATGAGTAAACTTTGAACACAATCCAAGACGACGGAGCAACACCTCGAACCGAAAGGACGCCAACACGCTGTAATAACCCAGCGATGCGTGAATCTACATTTTCGGCGTTTGAACCCAGACCGGGCCGACGTCCAGGACTGTCACGGCTCCTAATTGGAGAAACCTTGTAGGGTTCAGTGACCTTTCCCCCCCTTTGCACACACTCACAAAAAAGTGTTAGAAAATCCTTAATTTTCCAACGCGGCGGTCACGTGGCGGCGCTCCGGCGGGTTGCAGGGTTTTGGATTTTAATGGTCAGCGCGCACACACACTCCGTCGGTCTCGCACACACAGTCTTTCTGACATTGCACGGCCAATTAGAGTCCTATTTCAGCCAACTAGATCAAGGTGGAAGACAGCGGGGAAGGAGACGGAGTGAAGCACGGAGGCAAAGAGAGGGATCTAAGTGGGCGGCACACTCTTCTGCCTCGGGGAAGATTGGTGTCAAGTGCAGAGAACACACACAGTGGGCAGAAAATGTAATGAATGTGTATCACTTGTTAGCAAAAAGAGAAAAAAGAGAAAGAAAGCCGGAGTGTGTTGGTGTGTGTGTGGTCTCTGCACTTGACACCAATCCGACGGCAGCAGAAGAGGAATGATAATAAAAAAAGAAGAGAGACGTGAGCGAGGCAGAACAGACTGCACACAGATCCAAACATCAATATTTCACAATTCCTTGAAAGCACAAATCCATCCATGATTCATCGCCGCGGCACATGAAAGCGTTGCAGGCGGAGGCCCGGCGTCCCGCGGCCGGCTGATTCACCGGCCGGTTTGATGTCGGTGTTTTGCGGCTCCCCAGCGCGCCGTTCGGATTGCCGTGTTTTCAAACTGGCACGCTTTCGACGCCCGACCTCCAACACGGCGCCCGACCCGGCCCCGGAGCCGAGAATCAGATCCGGCTGAACCTGAAGCCCGGCTCAGGGTGCGGGAGGTTTTAAAAACCGGGTTGAACACGAGGCGGAAACGCAGGTACGTACACAACAGCACGAGGTTCAGAAATAGTGGCGCCTCGATCGCTGCAGACGAAGCAACCCGACATCCGACGTCTCCACCCGGTGAGAGAACAAATCCACCAGCAAGGAGCTGCTGCAGCCATCACAAGACGGACCTCTGATGTGAACACCATGAACAGTTTGGTTTGTTTTGCAGTCAACATGCAAGTTACCAAGAAAAACCTGTAAAGTGAGTTTTTAAAAATCATCTTCCAACCTTTAATTTACATCATTTCTTTATTCCTTTTAAAATAACGACAACTATCAGTAAAATATGATAATTTCTGCTTTTTAAGTACATTCTGTAGCCCTAAAGTTTAAAGTCAAACGGGCCCAAAAGCTGCCACCACCGTGCTTCATCATGATGCTGCCACCACCGTGCTTCATCATGA
>NW_007579445.1:134737-150470 GCF_000690725.1 Stegastes partitus
TTGGTGTCCTCCCTAAAAATGTTCTTACGTTACATCTTATATTCTGTTCTCATTTTTTCTTTCTTGCTACACTCTTGTCAAATAAAGCCGACCATAACTTGACCATGATTTAATGTTTAATAGCTGTGACAGGAGAAACCTTCCAAGGTGGTGAGGAGGGAACTATTTTATAGGTCATGCTAACTTTGCGTCCGCCACCTGTTTTCCTCCAACTTGTGCAAAACGATGCATATTCTTTACATCACTCCTTCAGCATCTCGGCTCGGAGGCTGACCGGGAGGTAAACGCCGAGCTGCTCCCGGCGCCGCCGTCGGGCTGCAGAGGTCTCCATCTGGAGCAGCTTTCCACTTGATCTGAACCTGCATATTCATCCACACCTGCCGCTAAGCGCGAAGGCTGAACTCACTGCTGCTGTCGTCTCCGCCTCCGATTAACAAGCGACATCCAGTCAGCAGCTCTCTGCGTTCACACCCGACGGGAGGATGTTTGTCGCCTACGGTGTGAATTTGATGCGAAGACGTGGAGCAGAATGAACTTTAAACTTTAGAAGCTGGTCGCTGCTGTTTGCATTAAATCTGACTCCCATCACAAGCCATCAGTGTGGATTCACGTCCTGCAACACCTGCACAGTGTCCCTCATCACCAGGATGGAGACTGAATGTTATCATCATGTGTGAGTCTGGTTGGATTCAAACTAAACTCAACCGTAAATCACCTCCTGGACTGTTTTTTGGGAGTTTCAATACGGTTTTAAGTTGGGTTCCAAGACACAAACCACCACAGGTAAGATTTACTGTTCCAATAGACAGCATGTAAAAAACATAAATATGTCCAATTACATTGAATTATTTTTGCAATTTGCAAGCCAGAGTGTTTTCCTGCACTATAGAAATAAAAAACAATCTGTAGAAATATATTTATTAAAAACTGGTTGAATACTGTAACGTACAAAATGTGTAAAAACAGTAAATTAACAAAATAAAAAATACAGTAAAACTGTACGATGGAGCTTCATTGATGCCAAAAGAGATGCTTGAAATAAATTTGCAATAGAAAGAATTAACATTTGTGTAAAAATACAGATTTTTGATTTCACTATTTATTCACAGATTTTATTTTTTTGAATTTTATTTTTTTTTTAGGTATATTTTTTTCTGTGAGATTTAACAAATAATATCTGTAATTTAACAAAACAGGGGAAATCTGTAATATAACAGTTAAAATATATATTTATCACTATTCATTCTGTGATTTATTTCAATAAATGCAAAATAAGACTTCTTGCAGATTTAATATCGAAGACAAATTGTGCAAATCTACGATCAGATTCACAAAAACAAATTAGAATTACATATTTTAATACATATTTTTTTTATGTGAATCTTTATATTTTTGGCCAGTTTTACTAGATATTAATCAACAGTCAGTGAAATAAAGGTGAATTATTCATAAAATATGTGTCTGAACATTAGAATAAACACGACTCAGCGGCCCAGTCCGTCCATACGGCGGCGGCTTCGTTCACATCATGTCTCGTGTTCTAACAGCAGCTTTAGCGCCTCGTGGAAGCAGAATCAGGACAAACATGTGATCTGGAGCGCGGCCCTGACGTTCGCTGCTACATTATTTCCCCCCCACAGCTCCTCACCGACGCCTGACAGCCGCTTTCTGGCCAACAGCTTCACATAAAAGCCGTTTGTTCTTCAGGCCCGGCGTGGCTGAGCCGTCGTGGCAGCAGCCCTTTGGCTGAACGTTTGCTTCTCCAACTTTTCCTGGCGTCGGCCGGAGCTCCGTCTGACAGATTCCTCCTCGGTGGACGGTCGGTGGATCCAGCTCCGCGGCGAGCAGAAAAACGCCGGAACATCTGAATAAAACCTCCTGCAGGTTTGTCCTCAGAGGAACTGGGCGGGATCGATGAGGCGACGGCGGTTTGACGGGACAACAGAGGCCGGCTTGTGCACACGGCGGCTGAATGGCAGCTATTGATCGTTAGGAAGAAACAGCCGCCTGAAGTCGGGAACTTGGTCTGCTGCTTCATCGTCTGTCTCTTTATGTATTGTTTCTGTTTTTGCATTTCCTTCCCCGCGGTCCCAGAACGCTCAAAGACGACGTGTTTGCACAATCTGCGTGTCGGCGTGTAGAACAGATTGCGTCTCTTTGATTTTCCCCATCGTCTCACGTACAAACTGTTCCCGTCGTCCACGTGCAGGCTCTTATTTTGTTAATTCGTCAGGTGTGTGTGCGCATACTGGAGATGTCGAACTGGTTTTGTGTCTGTGCGAGTCGCTCGGCGTGACGCTGATTAGAAGTGAGAGGTTTTTGATTGCCTCGACCCTCCGTGGGATTATTAGCATAGCTCGCGCACGCGCCCGCGCACACGCCCAGCGCCTCTCTGCTGCATTTCAGGTAACAGGATCCGATCCAGGAGCTCGACGCCGAGCTAACAAACTCACTGTTTACTCTCCGTATTCAAATTTATGCAGATGAGGCCGAGGGAAAAGATGAATGAGCCCGTTTGTGCTGGGAGGCCGAGCGACTCCCAGTAAAAAGCTGCTGCCGCTGGAAACTCAGCGAGAAGACGCTCGGGTTTGATCGCTCTGAGGAGCTACAAACGCGAGATCAGACGGTTTTAGGTTTCATTTTCATGCAGAACGTCGAGATCTGCAACACAGTCTCCACATAATTACGATCTTTTCCATCTAAACTGCAGTTTCAAATATGTTACGATCCCCTTCATTTAGTACATTAGCGCTTAGCATGGCATTATATTAGCATGAAGCGCAGCTAAAAATATAATTTCAACAAATAAAACAAAGAACCTGGAGGTCCATAATAGCTTCTTTCATGAGGTTTTTTTCCCCAATGCAGTCTTCACAAAATGACGTTTCTATACAACTGAACTTGATTCTCAAATACGCTGATGATGGTGTCCTCTATATCTATAACTGGGAATTTTCCATTAGCGCCAAACTTTGATGTTATACCAGCTTGAAAAGAAGCCTAGAATACAATTTTAACCAGTAGATATTAGGATTTTTAATAGTTTTGTTTACATGTTACAAAACTACGGTCCTGTACCAATAAACTGCTTGATTCTACTCTTTATTCATAACTTTTAGTGTTTCATTTGGTCATTAGCCTGAAATGGAGCCTTAAAGACAATTAAAATAAAAGAACCTGTAGTAGCTTCTTTTACAACACACAGGTTTTTCAATGCAGTTTCCACAAAACGACATCACTATACAACTAAACTGCATTCTCAGATACGCTGATGATATCCTCTATATCTTTTACTTTTAGCTTTTAACTTTCAGAATCAGAAATATTTTATAGATTCCCGAAGGGAAATTCCTTACGTTACAGTTGTTCTTTTTAAGTAGAAACAATATGTAGATGAACATGAGTAGAAAAATATATCCTAAAAATATAAACATACAGTGTAAAATGTGCATTTTCAAAGAAAATAAAACCTACGTGCACAGCATAATAGTCTGTTATTACACAGATATGTGGTTGATTTTGTCATTATATTAGCATGAAATGTAGCATAAAATATCATTTTAACAATTAAAAATAAACACCTGTAGGCATTGTAATAACTTCTTTATTAACACGTTTTAGTTTTTCGATTGCAAATTTATGTCTCTATACAACTAAACTGCATTCTCATATAATACGCTGACGATGTTGTCCTCCTTATTTCAAACGGAATTTTCCATTAGCACCCAGCTTTGATGCTATAAAATAATGAAATGTAACTTAAAACATAACTTTAACAACTAATACAACTTTCTTTTACAACATGTTAGTTTCTCCGTACAGAGTTTCTACAAAATTATGTTCTACTGTAGAACTTGCGAATTGTGATTTGGGGACGTCCAGTTTCAAAGGGCATTAAAGTGACCAAAGGACCGGAGTTCACATCCAGTGATGAATGAAGGAGCAGCCGTACCCAGAATAACTTGTTTTTATTCACTTCCTGCTTCGATTTACGATAAATAAATAAAAAAAACCTACTTAGACAGTCCTCCATGTTAGATGCCTGGTTAAAGTGAAGCACTGAAGCTGACTTTTCGGGTTTGGGAAAAATATTCTGATTTTGAGTAAAATATGACCCGTGCACTGAAGTCCCGCCTCCATTTTCTGGGTTACCATGGCGACAAGTCCATCTAACAGTTGAATTGGTCGGTTAAAAGCAGCGACATAAATAAACGACATAGATTTGCTGATTACGAACAATCCTGCAGGAAGTAAAATGTTTCCTTCCAAATGTTCAACTTTTATTTTGGTAATTTTTCTTGCCTGAGCTCGACGCCACATATCATCAGATCATTTTTCCAGTTCTTTTGGCGCCTCGCTCTGATAAACTCTGTAATGTTGGTCATTTCTTAAAAGGAAAACCGGCCTTTGAGCGAGTTCTTGGGTTCAGAGGAACCACTTCATCCCGTCCCATTAATCGGAGCTCCTTCACCATCAGTCTGCTCTTATTTCCTGCGAGTGTCGGTAATTGAAGCGTTCCACTGAGGCGCTGGGAGCAGCAGGTGTTCGCCTCCTCGTATCGGCCGTTTACGCTTCTGTATTTATGTGTTTGGAGGAAACTAAAGGAGACAAACACACAGTTTGTTCATTATTCTAATTCGCTGCTAACGACTGCACGGCTGATGCATCACCATCTGGAACGCACACACAGCGCCGCCATAATGCAGCCATTGAACGCCGCGACGACAACACGCCGCTTGTCGTGATGAGACTCCGGTTTGTTCCACACGAACCCGGAGCGGTGCACGTTGGGTAGGCGCCGGCTCGCCGGCGGTGATTAGCTTCCTGTCGCCGTGGAGACGAGTCGAGTGTTTTCGAGCTGTTTGCCTCGAAGGACGGCTGCTCGGAGAGAGAGCCGCCGCCGGGTTGCCAGGTAGTAAATAAAGCCGGCGCCGGGTTGCCAGGTCATCAGCGGGACCCTCCGCCTGCAGATTGGGCCGTAAGTCAGCCGGCGTGGAGTCGGCGTGTCGGCGTGTGCGCTCGGCACTTGAGCTGAATTGCCCCCCTGGTGCCCACAGTGCATCTGGAGCTGGCAGCGCCGGCCGCGAGTGTTCGGGCCTCGTGACGCGTCGCCGCGGCGCACAGCTGCTACGGTTACCACGGAAACCGGAGGCGCCAACCGAACCCGAAACTCTGTCAAAGTCGCCCCGAGCGACTCTGATGTCATCAACGCGAGTCAAGGACGAACTCGGAGCAGAGACGAGTTAAATCACCAGAACTTACCGACTATGAAACATGACAGAGGAACGTCTGAACCATCGGACGTCTGTTTACAAACAGGCCTGTTTGCTTTAAAAAGTCACCAACATTATACAATTTATCAGAATAAAAACACAAAGAATCACTGAATAGTCAAAGTTCCAACAGTCCTTGAACTACTCACGTGGTTCTGTCAGGAAAAAAAAGTACCCATGTCATACTATGTTTCAATTTAAATTATCCAAAAATAAACAGTTTCTAAGAAAAACAATCTATTAAAAAAAAAATTTAAAATTCAGAAACAACAGTTTTCAGGTTGAACTGGAGGAAAATCAAACGTACTGATCAATAAATTAATCTGCAGCCGCTTGGAAAAATGTTGGACGTGTTGAATCCTGCTTTTTTTTTTTCTTTCATTTTTTAATAACATAAATAATTATAGAAAGTCAACTTGATTTTTTAAATGATTTTTCTTGATTTATGTGCTGATATCTGTGGAACTGCACCAAAACATCTGGACTGTGTGTTTTCTTTCTCTTTTTGTGCCAGTTTCAGTTGTTTTGTGTCTGTTTTCAGTCACATTGTGTTCAGTTGTTGTCTGTTTGTGCAGGTTGTTGTGTTTCCACACAGCAGCAGGACTTTATGTTGAAAATGAGCCACAGTGAAGAAAAATAGAACAAAATACATCAGAAATCATCAAGAAGCTGTTTTAGGTTCAGAGAGTTAATAAAACATCACGTCAGTCATCACAGAACCTCCACGTCTGTCTTTAAAGGCTTTTAGCTGCTTCTGATGCTTTAATGTTTCTGATTTCATTTATATTTAAATCTTTAATTAATTAAACAAGTTGTTTCTTTTTGTTGTTTTTGTTGTTTGTTTGTTTTGAGCGTTTCGTTTCTCTTCAGAAACCCTTTAACTGGTTTGATCTGCCTTCATGTCTTTCTGATCACGCCGCCGCCGCCGTTTGATCTCGTTCTCACGTCGTGTTAAACGTGTGACATGAACAAACGAGTCCGACGTGTCTCGGGCCCGTTTCAGGGATTCTTCCAGAACCTGTCGACCAACAGCGACGTGGTTCAGACGGCTGCAGCTGCCGGACAGCAGCTGACGGAGCAGCAGCCAGAAGTCAAGAAGCCAAGAGAGTCGAGTCCGACGTCCCACGACATCAGCTGCTGCAGACACAACAACAACAACACAGCAACAACAACAACAACACAACAACAGCTACACAACAACAACATCCAACAGGAACGCTGTGAAAGTTCAACTCTGAGCAGAAGTTTCTCAACATTTTCTGCTTCGTCACATTTTTCCTCACTGTGGCTCATTTTTCACTCCAACAGTCCTGCAGCTCAACGGAAACACAACAACCTGCACAAAATGACAACAAAACACACAAAAACCACAAAACTGACAAAAAAAACCCCACAAAATGACTAAAACCAAACAGAAAACAGCTAAAACCAGATCATGTCTGTGTATTTTTAGTTGTTTTCTGTCTAATTTCAGTCGTTTTGTTTCTAGTTTTCGTTGTTTCGTGTCTGCTTTAGTCAACTGGTGTGTGTTTTGTGGTTTTGTGTTTGGTTTTTATAGTTTATGCCACATGTTAGTCGTTTTCTAGTCTAGTTTTAGTCATTTGTCTGCTTGGCCTCCAGTCTTTCCAGTATTAAGGACACCTGTGGACCCAGTTAGGACGCCGTTGATCATTTGTAGAGATGCTGTTGAACATCTACCGTTTTGTGAGGAACTCTTTGCGCTGATGTTTCGCCTCCAGCTCACTCTGGACTTTCTGTAACTTGAGTTTTTCCTCCGTCGGGTCGACGCCGGCTGATTGACTCGACCCGTCCACGGTGTTTTCACCCTGAACAACTGTCTGGTTTCTCCGGTTGAACCGTGAGAAGCCGCTCCACCTGTCCGAACCCCAGCAGCAGCTCAGCCACGTTGCAGCGAGCGGCGCCGCTTCGGGTCGCCGGCCGCCTCCATCACTCTGACAAGAGGCCGATTTTTCAGCCGGCAGAACTTTTTTATTTTCCGGTTTGTTTTCGTGCGAGCTGCCCTTTCTGGTCTCGAGCCGAACCCTCCGAGCTTCTTGGTGCAAAATTGATCATCGACGAGGAAAATGTCGGGCCGCATCCTGGAGAGGCTTCTTGACTTTCTGTGCAGCCGTAAAAAGGCTTTTTCCTTCGGCGGGGAAACGATTTTCTGGTCGTCCTCACACTCGATCTAACAGCTTGTTTTTGCCATTTTACAGCTTTTCTGCGAGCAGCTGCTAAAATCTCTCTTTGATGTGTCTCTAACAGACTTTCACTTTCATTCTCCGTCTTATTATGTGACAGAAAACTCAACCTGAGAGTCGACGGTAACTCAGTGCTTCTGCTTCTGCTGCCAAACGAATGTTTAACCAAAAACAAAACACTGAATCAGAATCTGCTGAGAAACAACTGATTTACAAGATAAACCCAAAGACAACCAACCTGAACAGACAGCTGCTTTCTCCACGTTTTCTTTGTCGTTTTGTGTCTCGTTTGTGTCGTTTCCTGTCATTCCTGTTTGGTTTTTGTTCTTTTGTGTCTCTTTTCTGTCGGTCTGTGTCCAGTTTGTGTCGTTTGTTATCCAGTTTTTGTGCTTTCATGTCTGGTTTTTTCATTTTGTTTACGTTTTTTGGTCGTTTCATTCATGGTTTTTGTTGTTTTGCATCCGTCTTTTTGTCATTTGGTGTCAGGTTTTTGTGATTTTGTGTCTCTTTTTTGTTGTTTTGCCTCCATTTTGTCATGTTTTGTTTTGTTTTTTTGTCCGGTCTGTGTTGTTTTGTGTGTAGATTGTGTCATTTCTTATGCATTTCTTAATGTTTGGTGTCTAGTTTTGTCATTTTGCATCCAGTTTGTGTTGTTTCTTATCCCGTTTTGTTCTTTTGTGGCTGTTTTTTGTGATTTTTTGACACCCCACTTGTCTGAGGTGAAGAAAAGTCCACATTGCGACCTGCTGCCAGATCCTGTTCCATCTCGTCTCCATCATTTATCTTTATAAGTAACCTATGAAGTCGTCTCTTTAGATTCTGCTGCAGACGTTTAATAAACTCTGGAGACAACAAACTGAGCTTCAGCCGGCAGCTCAAACCACAAACTGTGTCTAAAAGAATCAACGAAGCCTCCAGAAATGAAAGTGAAACCTTAAAGCTGCATTCAGCCAGCAGGGGGCGACTCCTCTAGTTGTCGACTACAAAGACGTCAACAGGAAATGAACCGACTTCTCACCTGATTTGTTGCCTCAGGAAACCTTTTCTTAATGAGTTTATGGTCTCAACTGTGAGTTTCACGTCTCCTTCAACACAACACGATGACACTTTGGTAAATTATTGTTTCATTTAGAGGAAAATCAAGCTAGAAAACCAGCGTGTGTTTTAAGGCGGGGCTACCTTGTGATTGACAGGCAGCTTCCACATCAGTGTCCTCAGGTTCTCCAATCAGATTTAATCCTCAGGCGTCATGTCAGCACTGTAAAAAAAACAAGAAGAAAGGAGATTCTTGCTGTAAATTTTGGACAGTTTACTGTGATTGTACAGATTTATCCTGTTTTGTTTGTAGAATCACAGAAAAAAAAAAAACATTAATTCACCTTAAAATGAACCGTAATCATAAGAAAAAGAGGCCAGAAATGTCCACATTGAATCTGTATGTTTTATTTTATTTTATTATTTCTGACCATGAATAATAATCATTTTCTTTTTACTGTATTTAAATCAGCAGATTTCTACAAGTTGACTGTAAATAAACAGACTGAACATAACCACCACCACAAATCTGCATCGATGCCGTTTGTTCTTACAGATTGTGTGAGCAGAAAATTACACTTTACTGCTTTTAAATCTGCTAAAAAGAAGCGACCATTGAACAGATATTCATTGTTATTTCAAACTATTACTCTGCTGTAGTTTTTTTTTTCTTTCAGGCTCTCTTGCTGCCAGATTTTTGCATTTTTCTTTCTTATTGTGTTTCAAAACAGCAACGTGACAAAAGCGAAGGACGACCTCAAGGCTGAAGAAACACTCGTCCAACGTCAAGGCCTCCACGTCGGTGGTCCAGCCTTTTATTAAAACCTTAATCAGCCCGACCTCGTGGAGTCACACGATTCAGACGAGCTCCAGCGACGTCCGATCGGCTCCTGAAGCCCTAAACTCTGAGCGCTGTGCGTTGAAGGGGAAACATCTGCGGCTCGGATCAAAGCCCAGACTTTGCACTTTAATGTCGGACCCATTACTGTACTTCAAACAGAATACGCTGAGCATGGAGCCTGAAGAACCAGAACCGTCCAGATACTGTAAACGGCAGCGCTCCTCCGTCCTCGGTTCAGTTCGGGTCAGAACACAACAACATCCACGCTGTTGACTGTTGCTGCGGCAACATGGCGCCATGACGACGTGGACGCCGCGAGACGCCGACGTCCGAACGCGCAGGTCGTCGTGTTTCCACCGACGAGGTGAAAACGGTTCGGCTCAAACACTCACTCTCCTCCTGCTTCTCCTTCAGGCTGCCGGAGTCACGTTGCCTTTTTGCTTAACCTCCATTATATCCCCCGAGCGCGCACGTGCACACACACACACACACTCGTGCACGCTCGCCTTCGCTCTGAGTGCAGCAGCGATGGAGGCGTGGGCTGTTTCTTCAGGTTACATCTCTGCACCGATGATGGATGGAGGACATAAAACCCGTCTCTGCAGGCCATTTAAAAACTACATACACAGATGGAGAGATATTTTAATCGTCTGTTTTCAAAGGAAGAAGCTCTTCTCAGTGCATTAGGACTGAGCTTTTCACAAGACGTTCTTTGAAGTCCTCTGATGCAGCGGCCTGGTCTTATGAACACAATGAGTCACTCTGCATGTATTGTTCCACATCGCTCAGTCGTAACCCGAGCTGGTTCCCTCGCTGCATCATGTCGGGAAATTATACACAAAATGCTTCAAATCTGTATACATGGCGTGAGAAATCATTTTCAAGTTATGATTTACAAGTTGTAAGACTGAATCTACAAGAAAAACTAAATTTCGGCTGCCATCCTGGTCAAAGACGTCTCTGCACAGTCGTGCTCTGCTCCCAGTGCTCCTGTAACCCCATCATGCTCCTGCCATGACACACCGCCTTCAGCCTTTAGCTCTTTTGCTGTGAATCTGATTTAATACAGATTGTCCTCATCGTTATAAAGTTCTGCTTTTCATTGCAACGCCATAGAATAAACTCAGAAAGTTTGAAATGCACATACGTGTCATGCAAAATGTGTCCAAGGCGACACGCTATGGTTTGCAACCTCATGATGTCACATCCTACTTACTACCCGTTACATATAGCGCTTTACAAGTTTAGAGATTTTGAATCTAAAATGCAAAATTTTGTAGCCGCCATCCTGGTCAAAGATGTCTCTGCGCAGTCGTGCTCTGCTCCCAGTGCTCCTGACATGACACACCGTCTTCAGTCTTGGAATCTGACTCATTACAGACATTCTTCATTATGGTCAACATCTGTTTTTTGCACATTATTATAACGCTGCAAAATAAACTCTGAAAGGTTCAAATGCGCCTACGTGTCATGCAAAATGTGTCCAAGGTGAAACACTGTGGTATGGACATGCAATCTTAAATCACATCGTACATGCTACCCTTTACATATAGCGATTTACAAGTCTGGAGACTGTGATTATAAAATGCTAAACATTTTGGAAGTCTCTCTGCACAGTCATGCTCTGCTCCCAGTGCTCCTGCCTCGACACACCTTCTTTAGCCTTCAGCTCTTTCACTGGAAATCTGACTCGTTACAGATCGTCTTCGTCACGATGAAGTTTTACCGTTAACACATCACTGCGACGCCACTAAACGAGACGCAAACATGAGGATTCATGACACGAAACATGTTATGAGGCGGCAACTCGACGACACACAATCCCACGATAACACATCATACATGTTGTGATGAACAAGTTCCAGGACTGCGCCTATAAAAAGCTAAAAACTTTCAGCCACCATTCAGGTCAGAGCTGTGCAGCGACGCTCTGCTCCCAGCGCTCCTGCAACACTCCTGGAAGTCTGGTCACATATAAACATGTCAACACCAACCAAGGACGACCGTCGACTTGAGTTTTTTAATTTTGCTTAAGAGAAAGAAGCCCCTGGGAGTCAAATCCAGCAAGTAGCTCACTTTGGTAGCGACCGTGACACCATAACATGAAATGTAAAAGGTGAAAATGCATTTACACGACACAGATTGGACATTTACAAGCTGCAAATAATAATATCGGAATAAAAAGCTCAAAGTTTTGGAGTCGTCTCCTTGTGCCACGACGCTCTGCTCCCAGTGCTCCAGCAACACCGACCAGTTGGAGCTCCTCGAACAAGCCACAAATGTTCACAAGCTTAACATGGATCCAGATGTTGGTCGTACAACCTCCCGACAGTCACATGTTTGCTGCACATCACAGCAGAAACACTTCGATGCATCATTTATTCAACTCTGAGCGGAGACGAGTTAAAAGCCCCAAAACACTGAGCGTCAATAATAAAATGCATCAGAGGTAAATATCAGAGTTTGTGAGTAATATGAGAATCATTTGACATCTAAACGTCTCGCTTCTGCTGCCGCTGCGTTTTTATCACTTTCTCAGCGGGGAGTCGCCCGATGACGAGAGTCTACAAATACCAAGCGTGTCACGGCGCAGGTGAGTCAGTCAGGTGATATTTGGAAGATGAGCAGAGAGATTTAATCATATCCATCGTAGAGGAACTCTGCCTGAACCGGAGACAATATAATGAGCCGGTAAACAAGAGAGAATATGGAGGAGTGAATAAATCAGTTTTACATCCAGAAACATGAAGACAGAAGCGACGAATGTTTCATCCTGTAGACAGTCAGTCGTACTTTTAAGGTTTGTTTATACATTTTTAGGTGGTTTTCTTCTGTTTTTTTGCTCAACTCAACAACTCTTGGTACTCTATAAAGGCTCAGCGTCATTTCTTTGGTTTAATCGATGCGATCAGTGACGCAAACTAAAGAAGTTGTCTTTTTTTTTTGGTTCCAGATCCAATCAGAGGGTTTTTATATTACAATCAGTCCCAATGAGATACTGTTTTCTTCAATATTACACACTTTAAGCACATTTAAGGTTAATAAAATCAGTCCAGTGTATGTGTTTGACAACTAAATAGCTCTGCAACGCATTAAGAAGAAAAAAATCATGTTCCTTATTGTTCCGTAGACCAGCTGTAGTACCTGGTTGTTCCACCAGGTGGAGCCTCTCACTGTTTAATCCTGCAGAGACCAGAATTGGGAGTTTAGCAGCAATGGGACCATGACAGAGACTCTGAGGAGGCGAATGACCTCCGACTAGAGCTAAAGTGGTTTTGGACAAATTATTCTCATTTTAGGCAACTTTTGAAACACTTTTTGACAATTCTTGAGAAATGTTGGACTAATTGGAAGACATGTTGGACAAGTTTTCCACATTTGGTAAAAGTTTTCAGTCATTTAGGACAACTACTGAGTCATTATGAAGAATCGTTCAGTAGTTTGACAAGTTTTAGTCCCTGTGCAGAAGTTTCATTACGTTTTGGTCAGGTTGTTTTTGTTTAGCTGTAGTACCTGGTTGTTCCACCAGGTGGAGCCTCTCACTGTTTAACCCTGTAGAGACCAGAGGAGGCGTCACTCAGACTACAGCTCATGTTGGAAAGCAGAGAGCATTGTGGGAGTTTAGCTAGCAGCGACGTCCTGACAGTTGGTTTCTGATCAGAAGGTCGGTGGTTCGATCCCCGGTTTGTCAAAGCTGCCAATGAGCAACGCATTTGAAGCTATGCTGTAAAGAGTCTTTGAGTTTTGGTGAAGGCGGCTGACGTTTGTGGATTTTATCAATTTAAATTCACACTTTGTTCATTTAATCCGGGATTTGAATTTCGGCAAATATGTGAAAATCATGTTTACAGCTACTTTAAGCTTTCACATCTGACCGACGTCCACGTTTCACATTTTACGTTTGAGTTTCTTTAAAACTAAGTCGCAGGAATCAAATGTTTAGCTCCACGTAGCGTAAATAAATGGATTTCATATGACTAGTGAAGTCCATTTTGATAAACTTGGTTTCTTATCAACTGAAGAAACTCATTCAAGTTGTTCCAACAACAAGAACAACGGTTTCCAACAAAACTGGGATTCAAGAAACACAAAGGGGATCTAAAATATCTGCAAAGTGTGACGAATGATCTCTGAGCAGAAACCCAACTGTGACTCTTATATTTACGCTGTTTACATGTTTTTATATTTTATACATTTCTACTCGTGTCCATCTCGTATTTTATGTTCAGATTCGATGCTTTTCTGTCTGTAAAAGCTCCAAACGTCTGCTGAGGAACGTGTTTGTCGAGGATCCAGATCATCGTGGCTGAACGTTTGGGAGACGAGCAGAAGGTTGGAGTTTGAGGCTCCGTCGGTTAATGCAGCAAACGAGGAGCTCCGTTCAGGACCGGTCACTGCTGCAGAGCTTCAGACGGATCGTATTGGATTTCCAGTCGTTTATATTCAGCAGGGCTCCGCCACAGTCCGACACTCGCTCTGCACACAGCTGCTGGAGAAATCCATTACAAGTTATTGTCGGCCGGCGCGATTCTGCGGCAGCTTCGGATGAATAAAAAAAAAAGAAGAAGAAGAAGAAACCCTGTGATTCAATTGGAGCTTTATTGTCCTGTGAGGGCGCTTTGGTTTGCAGAAACACTTTATGATGAAAAAACAATAAAAGCAGAAAAACGCTGGCAGCAGAAGCGACGTGATGCGACCGGCCGACAGGAAACGAAGTGGCTTCATCAAACTGGAGCCACAGCGCTTTAATGGGAGGCAGTGTTCTCCAAACGTTCTATTAAGGTTCTGCTTTATTTATTAGTTAGAGGGTCGACTCATGAAGATCATTATTGTAGTTTAATGAAAAATAAACGTGACAGAAAGATAATCGCCTGAAGATTAATTAAATACATGTTAAAAAATAGAAACATTAATAAAAAAAAATCAGCTGTAAACAGAAATTAATTTTATTTGTTAATATATTTATTATTTAAATATCTTTAAAAGGATTTTTAGGAGCTAAAACTGTCTGAAAATGTGATTATCTGTAAAATAACAGTAATTTGTTCTAGAAAGTTAAACATGTTTGAAAACTTTTTGCTGTTTTCTTCATTTTCTAATTTTAATTTTCTTTGTTTTCTTCTTTTCATCTCATTTCTGTTTTTTTTCCTTCTTTCCTGTCGTCCTTTAATTTTCCTTTGTCGTCTTGCCTTTCCCTTTCTTCCTATCCTTCCTTGTTTACTTGTCCTTCCTTTCCTTTCCATCTTTCCCTCCCTCTCTTTTCCGTCCTTCTTTAATTCCCTTTTGTCGTCTTTTCTTTCCCTTTCTTCCTTTCCTTCCCTCATCTCTCCTCATCTCTTTTCCATCCTCTTAATTTTCTTTCCTTGTCTTTAATTCCCTTTTCCTTTCGTCTTTCCTTTCCTATCTTTCTTTCCTTGTCCATCCCTTTCATTGTCCTTCATTTCCCTCTTTTCTTTCCTCGTCTCTTTTGCATCCTTTCATTTCCTTTCCTTGTCTTGTCTTGTTTCTTTCCTTCCTTCTTTCCTTGTCCATCCTTTTTTCTTTCCTTGTCTTGACTATCCTTTATTTACCTTTTCCCAATCCTTCCTTCCTTCCTTCTTTCCTTGTCTATCATTTCCTTCTTTGCTTTCCTTCCTCCTTTAATTTCCTCTCCATCCTTTTCATGTTTTCCGTCCTAACACTCTTACCTTTAGTTTCTTTTTTTATAACGTCTGTTGTTTTATTTTCTCCTTTATTGCTTTTTTCTCCTGTTGTGTTCTTTTCCTTTTTCCTTCCCTCCTCTTTCATCTCCTTGTTCCTTTGCTGTTTACTTTCCTTCACTCACTTCTTTCATCTTTTCCAGGTTTCATTTACTTTCTCTCCTCCTTCGATCTTGTTTCCTCAATCATCTCCTTTCACCTCTCCATCCTTCCTTTGTCCTCCCTTTGCATCCTTCCTTCCTCCCTGCTCCTCCTTCCTTCCTTCCTTCCTTCCTTCCTTCCTTCCTTCCTTCCTTCCTTCCTTCCTTCCGCCTCCTTCCTCTCCGTCAGCATTAATAAAAAGGATTTTCTGCAGAAGGAAACTCAGGACGACAGAAATCATCCGAGGTGTTGAAGTAAAAACAAATAAAGGAAGCAGGAGGAGGAGGAACTCTCCTCCTGCTCGTCGTGTTTCTGATTCACACACGAAACATTTTTCACAACAGAACTTGTGACGTTCTTTATGGTTTGAAAAGCGGAACATGATGAGAGGAGAAGCGATCGGGGTTATTAATGACGGCGGACGGCGAGAACAGAAGCGGTGATGAAGCAGCAGAGTTCAGTTCAGTCAGCTAAATGCTAATCACACGTCCAAACCACAAGCGCCCTCATCAATCCTGCTCCAAACCTCCTTCACTGCGCCGG